>NC_084811.1:4682302-4886283 GCF_963583255.1 Pyrus communis | reverse complement strand
ATCAAACGCGTTCAACGACGACGTTTTGTCGCTGTCCCCGTCCCGCATGTCCTCCAAGCCAAAGTCCTCGAAGTCGAATTTAGTCTCCCGGTACCCCTTCTCGAACCACGGGTCCTTCACAATCTCGCCGACGGTTATCCGCGTCTCGGGATTCGTGTCGAGGAGCCGAGAAATCAGGTGCTTCAGTTCCGGCGACGTCCATCTCGGAACCCGATAATCTCCCTTGTAAATCTTCCGGTACATCACCATGAGATTCGGGTCGTTAAAAGGCAGGTAGCCCGCGTTCAGAACGAACAAAATGATGCCGCACGACCAGATGTCGATCTTCGCGCCCTCGTACCCCTTCTTCGCAAGAATCTCCGGCGCCACGTAGCCGGGGGTCCCGCAGAGTGTGTGCAGGAGACCGTCGGACCGGACCTGCCCCGTCACGGCGCTCAGCCCGAAGTCCGAGACTTTCAAGTTCCAGTTCTCGTCGAGGAGCAGATTCTCGGGCTTCAAATCGCGGTGGTACACTCCCCGTGAGTGGCAATATCCGACGGCGGAGATCAGCTGCTGAAAGTACCGACGGCTGAGATGCTCGCTGAACCGCCCCTTGGTGATCTTCGTTAAGAGCTCGCCACCCTTGGCGAACTCCATGATGAAGTAGATCTTGGTCTTAGTCGCTAAAACCTCGTTGAGCTTCACGATGTGCGGGTGTCGAAGACGGCGCATGATAGAGATCTCCTGCTTAACGTGCGCCGCAAACCCGCCCTTCAGTACCTTTTGCTTGCTGACGGCCTTGATCGCCACGCTCTGCTCCGTGTGCACGTTCCGCGCGTGGTACACCTTCGCGAAGGCCCCGCAGCCCAGCAGCCTCCCAACCTCATACTTCCCGAACAGGTTAACCTCGTCTGCGCCGGAGTCGTCGCCATTGTCAGTGACGACGTCGATCTCCGGCATGGCTCCCGAGAGAACGGATTTTTGAGTTCGGAAAGAATTGAGAAACAATTGTGTTTTTTTGGAAAAAGGATTTTTGTCGCTCTGTCGATTGGAGTTGTTGGTGCTATATAAAGTAGTTGGTTCCCGTTTTAACAACGCAATGCCACTTTGCATCTACGTCGACGTGGGAACCAATTGTGACCAGCCACGTGTCCAGGTCCCTGAAACAGCGTTCCGAAGTTGTAACTTGCGTACGGTGCTCCGATGAGCGTTGATTTCTGAAATCCTGTGCAAGGATTTGAATCCGAGGGTCGTCGCGCGTTAATCCGACGGCGGTTAAAACCGAGAGTGTAAAAGTCCGGTCGTACGCAGTCTGGAAATACTTTTCTTGGATTGAACTTTCAGTGGAGCCGAGAAAATATTAAAAAAGTAGGATTTGAGTAGGCACCAAACCCTAATTACATTTGGAATAGGTAATTAACAGAAAACGGGAATCCGTAGCTGAGTTGGCCATGTTTTCCGTACCAAGCAAAGTCATAAAGTTATGGATTTTCTTTTTGCAAGAGTATAAAATATGCCTTTCTACTTCTTTTCTTATTATGTCTTAATTTCTAGTTTTTTTTTTTAAAATAAAATTCAACGAACTTCATTTAATGGTTAGGATGTCTTTTGGGGTTTTTTTTTGGATTCCACGCGATAATTCAAAAGGTGCCCAAAAGATCCCTCTACAAGTCTTTAGAAAGGGTTGTGGTATACCCTGACTCTAGAATAGGGTAGCCTCCGATTCGCTTAGATTTTTTCTACCAAAAAAGAGTAATGTGACTAAAGAAACAAGAAATAAAGATTTTAAAGTCGTGCAAAAAGAAAGTTTTAAGAAAAAGGAAGTTATCATGAATCACAATTTGATAGCAAAAAGAAAGAAAGTTCTACGAATAATTCACTAGTTTTTTTTGGTAATTAGTTCAATCGATTTTTTTTCATTAATTAGGTGAGTGTTTTGAATAGGGGTGTGCTATCCACACTCATTTTTACTTCTCACACACTTATTGTTAATTTCTATTATTTGATCTTCTTCAATACATCCGATCTAACGACAGAAAATTAAAAAGGTGTGTGAGAAGTAAAAACAGGTGTGGTTTCATATATATATATATATATATATATTCACTTGTTTAGAGATTATAATTGCTACTACAAAAGTACCCAATAGTGTCGCTTTAAAAAACAACAAGAAAACTCATTTCTGTCGGATATTAGGAAAAATCTAACAGAAATTTATGTAATGGTGCATAAAAGAACCGACATAATTGCTAGCGTCACAAAAATATTTTTTTTGTCGGTTAGTTCCCTTAATCCACCAAGAAAAAAAAGAAAGCATTTTAAAATTAAAAAAGGACAGTATGTCATCCCTAACCAACACAACTAACCATTAATAATAAATAAATAAATAAACTTAAAAAACCATTAATCGCCCATAACTAACACCAGTAACCATTAATAATAATAAAAATACATAAAAACCATTAATAAAAGATAAGAAACTTCAATTTTCTCTTGTATACTACATATATCATCCAAACATTCAACATCTTAATAGCCACTCAAACAGTCAACCCAATTATTCCTCTTCAGCACAAATGAAAATTCATACCTTTTTTTTGTTGTCAAATGAAAACTTCATAAAAAGACCTGAAGAGGTGCAGCAAGTACAAATAAAGGCTATGATAGCCCAAAGCCAAACCCCAGGAAAAAGAAAAAAAAAGAAGAAAAAATCTATAGTCAATACAAACTAGGCAGCAGTGGAATACAGCCTAGACAATTAGCTTAAAATTAAAAAAAAAACTTGGTGCTAGATTAAATATTCAATTTAATCCCTTGAAGAGTGCTTTCATCAAAATTTACATTAAATTTTTGTTATTTAATGTGTATTTTTATTTAATCTCTCTATTAAATTTTAATTTTATTAATATGCACATATTTACTTTTTTAATTATAAATGAACGTAAATGAGAAAATATTAAAAGACATTTGTGATACAAAAATATATAAATACATAAATGTACAGAAATAACTGTGCCGAAATATATAAAATTGACTTTTTTGTTCCGAAATATTTGTACCCACATGATTGTACCGAAATATATTATAATGAACCTAAATGTATGTACCGAAATGTATTATATTGAATTAATGTACCTATATGTCAATACCGAAATGTATGTACCAAAATGTACGTACCGAAATGTATGTACTAAAATGTACGTACCTAAATGTCAATACCGAAATGTATGTACTAAAATGTACGTACCTAAATGTATTTACTGAAATATAATATATTGAATTAATATACCTAAAAGTCAATACTCAAATGTGTGTACCAAAATGTACGTAATAAAATGCATTATATTGAATCAATGTAATTACATGTTTGTACTGATGGATATATCGAAATATTCAAATATATTAATGTACCTAAATAAAGAACATACAAAATTGCTATCGGAATATAAATTATAAAAGAATTAGTTACCTAAATGTAGACATTAAAATATATTATGATGAATGAAATAAAAATTAAATTTAAATGTAATTGATACATCAAAATAAAAATAAAAAGATAAATAAAACATCAAAATATAACTAATAAATGATATGATTAAATGTACTAGGGACTAAAATTGGATTTTAATCTTACACAAGATTAAAGTCTAAAACTCATCTTTTTTAAGAATTAAAATGAAGTTTTTTATTTATTTAATTCAAAATACTAGAAGAAAAAAAGGAGACGAAGTGCATCGGAAACAAAAAGTGTGCATCGAAAAAAAAGGGAGGTCGTTTTCTTCTTGTGAACCAGAAGATTATGTGGAGTAAGTAGTGGTCGTCTCTTTTGTGAGTAATTAAGTCACATGGCTATTTGCATGAATTGTCATAGAAAATGATCTTTGTGGTTGTTGACGTGATGCATCGTGCTTAAAGAAAATTAACAATTAAGTATATACAACTATGATATAATATAGATCTATGTGATTGGGTTATTCGTAGTATGATTGGACATTGGCTCGTGCTTCATGACAATGACATATACCCATGTATTTTGTAGATATGCTGAATCATTGTAGATGGGGTTCACGTGATGCAAGCCCCACTAGCAAGCTTGATACAATTATTGGTTATTCCCAATTTACTGTGTGAGCTTGGTTGTTTTTTAGTTGGAAAAAAGTTGAAAGAAGTTTCGTTAACAACGCTTAACAACTTAGATAAGATATGCATGCCAAACGTAAGAGCACAGAGCAAATTTTACCGTGAAAAGAACAAAAAAATCAATGAAAAAGATGTACGACGTCACACATACCAAAATAAACACAACGCACAATCCCATATTTACAAACTCAATTATAATGTCTAAACACAACCGACTCCCATCAAACTAACATGGATGATAATACTTACGAGGACTAAACTTGCAAGCCGAATAACTATTGTAAATGTACCATGAGGAATGGACCACACCACCCTCTGGTCCACCAGTCAGCCTGCTTAGCACTACCATGCTAATAGATGACTAAAGGACTTTCTTCCATGTAGATAGCTAAGTCATACAAGAGAATGACAAATACTAGGGAGATCACATTTTAAACTACACTGGCATCGTATCTGATGTGTGACAAATGATGTGTACATTTCAGGTCAATTAATATCTTTATCTCATTCAATGTTGACTGTATGGATCATTTGTCACATCATATGTTACAAAAATGTTGTCTTCCTAACATTACTCTACAACAAAAATAGGATAATTATTGATAATTGTTCTATATTAAGTGAAATATAGAAGCAAAGGTTTCTAACAATAATGAAACATAGTTACAGAAGCAAACGTGAAATAGGGTTTTGTCCTATCCATAATATTGTTGGACTAATGCTAATTATTTGATAATTGATATGGGTTTATATATGTATTTGGTTCATAATTCAAAACATATAAGATGTTATCAACAAAAAGTCCATTATTGTCTGATTTCAGATTGTGTGTGTATGGTTCATAATTAATTCCGAACAGAAGTTATCAACGGAATAAGTATTGCCTAGGAATGATAGGTACAAAAACCAGTTTCATGTATGAATACAAATATTGTGGTTAAACAATAATTTCAAGTCCTTATCTTCCTGAAAAATTTGAAATTCGAGTCTCCACTCTGGTGGTAATGATGATCTTAAGAAATGTTGCTTGGAAGGAATTGATTAGAAACTTGCCACGTCAAATTCTCATATCGGACGCTGGCTCTGTTATTTGCTTGCTGGATTTGCTCTCAGTGAAGGAGGTTTGTTCTTTATTTGTTAGAAGAGATCGCCCATGCTTCTAATTAATGGATCTCGTTTCTTCTTAATCTAAATATTTTTACTATTCATCAAGAGGTAACGCAGGCGGGCTTAATCGTTAATGCAATTCGAGTTAATGCAATTTGAATGATCGAATTGTTTAATATTTAGGACCTCATTCAAAGACATCTTACGATAAATCACTTAAATCTAATGTCATTACTAATCAAACAATTACATAATAAATAGGCAAACACAATGTTTCTTCCAAAAAATAAAATGTTCATGATGATAATCATATGGTCAAACAGTTTTGAATTTCTACGATTATTTATAGGAATGATTCTTAGATGATGATTTAAACCAAGCTAACTTTTAGATAGTAACTTCAAACCATGCTAACTTGATGTTGACGGTGGTTCGTTGCCATTCAGGTGAACAAAGATAGCTTTCCCTTTTTTTTTTTTTTTTTTTGGTGAGGTGTGGGGGTGTTTATATGAAACCAAGAGAGTTGAGACGAACATTTCACAGGCATAAATTGCCTCAAATATGAGACTTTGACATGAGTGGTACTCATACACATTATCCAGTTCGCATTCTGTAGTCACAGGTAAAGGTGGATCTGCTCTTAAGTCTTTCTTCACGGTTTTATTTTTGACATGTCAAAGAGTGAAAGTATGCAGACACTAATTCAAGTTGGTAGGAGAGTAGGCACAAAGGAAAGTCGAGGCGTACCACAATTAATAAATAAAACTCACCCATATCAAACTCACATCATTATAACAATGGTGTTAAAGAAATTAACTGAATCAAAATTTCCGTGAAATGTTTAATAATGTCTTATATATTCTTTTTTTTTTTAAGTGATTGAACTTTCATTCCTTGTGTCTTCATATTTCTGTTGAGATCGATATGAATAATAGACAGGATTGTCCCATATCTAACCGAAAAGATTAACTTATAGTTACTTTTTTTTGTTGATATATAGCATCATAGCGTAAAAATGACCGTCCCATCCAATAAAAAAGAGTAACTTATTTACTTTTGATAATCTCCTTCACTGATTACATGTGAAAGGTTGCAATGTGAAAACCTTAAAATGCAGCAAGTTGTCCATCATGCATGAGTGAAAATATATGGCATGTGAATTGAGCTAGGGTTTTGGAATATATGAATGGTAGTGGTAAAGTAGCTTAATTTCACTGCTCCAACTGCACTTTGACTTGGTTAGCTCTGATTCTGGCCCTACATTTTGATTCACATCCAGTCTATTTATATAATAATACAGGATTGTCCTCAACGTGAAACATATTAGTGCACTACACACCATATTTAGCATAGTGAACCCATATGAATATATAATTATGTCAATGCTTTCCTTTCCCAGCAGATTAAGTAGATAATACTTCTATTGATCTAACATTACCATAAAGTGAACATGAATTCTAAGTCAAATTAAGAGGAATAAGGAGATATCATAAAGCGATAAGGTTTTTAAATCACAATAATGACATTGGATATTTGTAGGGTAGTGATTTTTACTTTGCCAGTTTTTTTAGGCACTCCATTCCCTTATTATTGTGCCTTAATTTATTTAATTCAAATTACTAAAAGAAGATCAAAAGAAATGAAAAGCATCAAAAACAAAAAGTGCGGAAATCACTTCCACGATTCGTGTCAATTATCCATATAAACACCTAGATATATGAGAGTTGAGCACTCTATCATTGATTTCTCCCACTTCGCCTTTGCATATCTAAAACTACATTAATGAAACCCTCTTTATCAACCAAAAGATAGTGAAAAAACATATTTGTCTTCTCTCACAACAAAAAAGTTAAGGATAGAACTATAATTTCACAAAATAAAATTTTGCTATTTTTTTTAAACCTCACCTACATGTAAGTTTATTATCTCTAATTTAAAAATAAAAAATAAAATAAAAAACAACCTCTCTCCCTCTCTTCTTATTCCCACGTTCTCTCTGAATTTTAACAACCAAAGTAAAAAATTTCATACGCTTTGTTTGTGGGCATATACTAGTATACATTGAGAGAAATGCTAAAGAAATTCTTTCAAAGTAGGACTCTCCATGGACTCTCCGCCACCTCATATTTTTGGCACAATGTTTTCGAATGTTGGCATGAACATTGTGCAAATAATATGAGATGGCGGAAAGTCCATGGATAGTTTCGCTTTTGAGAGTCTCTTTAGCATTTCTCATACATTGTTTTCGAGTGTGGCAAAGTTAAAGTTCTAATAAATTAATGGGTTTTTTTTATTATTTATTTTTAAAAATTTAATCCTTGAAAAATATTGAAATTTAATAAAAATCTGGTGTTAGATTACATGTTGATTATCGTCCCTTGATGTGTCATTAATTCAAATTAACTAATGTATGTTTTATTCAATATCTCCCATTAAATATTTGATTTTTTTTTAATTTATTAGTTTTGTTTAATATTCTTCAAACTTGAAAGACTTAATTAGTGTACCTAAATATTAGTACAGAAATGTAAGTACTGAAATGTTTGTAGCAAAATGTATTATATTGATTTAATGTACCTATTTATTAGTACTAAATTGTATTATATTGGATTAATGAACCTAATGTGTGTACCGAAATGGATATACTAAAATATATTAAATGAATTAATGTACCTATATAAAGAAGACAAAGTATATCCAAATATATTGTATACTAAAAATTAATTTATCTAAATGTTTACGACAAAATATATTATGATAAATGAAATAAAAATTATAATTATAATAAAATATAACTAATACATTAAAATTAGGAAGAAAAATAGATAATTAAAACATCAAATATAATTAATAAATGAGGTGACTAATGTATCAAGGGACTAATATTAGATTTTGATCTTATGCATGATTTTATACTAAAAGTCATCTTTACCAGGATTGGAATGAAGTTTCCTATAAATTAATTACCCCATAATTAATTGCAAACTAGCCCATTAATTAATCACTGAACTTAACGTGTTTGAATAATGAATCCAATAAAGGAATCACTTCACATGACACCCTGGCTATTTGTTTGTATTTTACCGGCTTTTTGGCTGTTTGTATTTGTTCACGAAACTTGGAAGTCATTGGTCATTGGTTTCTTTCTCTAGCTATGCACGCGTCCTGTCAATTTGGAAGTGATGAGAACATTGAGAAGCACCCAAAAATAACAGAACCACTATTCTGTATTCTGTTACAATTACAGGTCTCACCTCATCTCTTTTTCTTCATCTATTGTGGTTGTTCACATTAGAAGAAAGCGAGCCAGATGATTATATGGATTATAAAGTTGTAGTAGTCTTTTTTTTTATTTTGTGAGTAGTTAAGTCATATGGCAGTTTGCATGAATTGTTGATAGAAGGAGATCCATGCATGCCCATGTATATGTTGAAAACGATCCACGACAATGACATATGCACATGTATTCGTAGATATATATATGTTGACCCCATGACTAGATTTGATACAATTATTAGTTATTCCCAATTTAATGTGTGAGCTTGGTTATCTCTTTTAGTTGGAAAGAAATTTTATTAACGACGCTTAAGGACTTCGTATATAGAATATGTATGTCAAACGTACATTACAGAACATTTTACCATAAAAGAACCAAAAAATAAATGGAAAAGATATAAGAGGTCACAGATACCACAAGAAGCACTACAATCCTATAATTACAAGCTCAATCATAAATACACAAAATTTTCAGACACAAAAGACTCACATCAAACCAACATGAATGACAACACTCATTAGGACTAAACTTGCAAGCTGAATAACTATCGGAAATGTACCAAAAGGATTAGACCACACCACCCTCTGCGCCACTAGTCAACCTGCCTAGCATTGCCTTGCTATTAGACGACACTCTATAAATAGCCAAGTCATACATGAGAAGAAAATGCTAGGGAGATCATATTTTTAAACACTGGTGCCCCATCTGATGTGTAGCAAGTGATGTGTGCATGTCATTTTAATTAAAAGAAAACTAATGAAAAGAGTTTGAAAACTTTGAGTTTTAATGATAAGGACAAAATAAAGGGTAAAGTGAATAGTACCAGGATTAACTTTTTAGTGTAAAAATGTGGTTTTACGTTAAAGTGAACAGTACCATGGGCTTTTGTTAAAACTCCCTTTAATTAATGACTTCATCATATTAGATGTTGACTGTATGAATCATTTGTCATATCATGTATGTGGTACAAAAAATTTGATCTCTCTAGCATTACTCTACAAGAAAATTAGGATAACTATTTGATAATTGTTCTATATTAGATGAAATATAGAAGCAAGTTTTCTAAACAATTATGAAATATAGTTATATAATCAAACGCTAAATAGGGTTTTATCCTAATTCATAACATTGTCGGACTATTGCTAATTATTTGATAATTCATAAGGGTTTATATATGTGTTTGGTTCATAATTTAAACCATAGATGTTATCAATAAAAAGTCCATTTATTATCCGATTGTGTGTATGGTTCATAAATAATTCCCAACATATGTTATCAACGAAATAAGTATATTGCCTGGGAATAATAGGTACAAGAACCAATTTTATGTATGATTACAAAAATTTTGGTCACACAATAATTAATTTCCAGTCCTCATCTTCCTGAAAGATTGAAATTTGAGTCTCCTGGTAGCTATAATTTATAACTAACGCCATTAGGAATGAGATTAAGAAATGTTGCTTGGAAGGAATTGATAAGATACTTGCCACGTCAAATTCTCATATCGGATGGTGGCTCTGTTTGCTTGATTTGCTCTAAGTGAAGGAGGTTTGTTCTTTACTGGTTAGAAGAGATCGCGAATATTATTGCTTAATTATGATGCTTTCGTAACCATGCTTCTAATTAATGGATCTCGCTTCTTCTTAATCTAAATATTTTTACTATTATACCATTAATGCAATTCTATCATTCGAAGTGTTTAATATTTAGGATCTCATTCAAAGACATGTTACGAAAAATCACTTAAATCTTATGTCATTTACTTATCAAACAACTACATAATAAATAGACAAACACAATGTTTCTTCCAAAAGAATAAAATGTTCATGATGATGTATCATATGGTCAAACAATTTTGAATTTCAACGATTTTTTTTTTTGTAGGAATGAATCGAATGATTCTTTGGTGATTTAAAAACTAGACACCTTAGATTATATATTGAACCTCAATACAAGTTAATCCAACAATAATATATTTTTTAGATATAGTAACTTAACACGACACTAACTTGATGTTGACGGTAGTTCATTGCCATTGAGGTGAACAAAGATATGGGGGTGGTTTTGGGGTGGGGCGGGGGGGGGGGGGGGGGGGGGGGTTGCGTGTTCAAATATGAAACCAAGAGAGTTCAGACGAACTTGCCTCAAATGTGAGACTCAGTGGTACTCACAAATTATGCAGTTCGCATTCCGCAGTCAAAGAGTGTAAGTTTGCAGACACTTCACGTTGATGTTCAACATTCATGCAATAAGAGGACGCCACAAATCGGTGTGTTGCGTTCCATTGAAATATTCATCCAATAAAAGGATATATATTGGACCTTTTCTTATTTCCTCAATATACCATTAATTCAAAATAGGAGGCAGGAAACATTCCTGTTTTTTGAGTACTGTCAAAAGGCAAATCCGTGTTATGGTTTTCCTTTTTTACTTGTATGGTTGGTATGCATGAATTTTTCTTCGACAAGTTTCGAAAGGTGGCTACAAGCCCAGAAGCAAATATTTTCATATATTTTATTGCTTGACTCAAAGTTTAAAATTTGGCCAAAACCATTTCTGTTTTATAAACGATTTTGCGATTGCTTTTTCATATTTTTGGTCTTTTATTGTGTATATTACCTGCTACTGCAGCCTATGCAATGGTTGACTGATCCATTAAAATTTTCAAGTTCTCGTATAAGTTTTGTTTAGCAAGATACTATGACTTTTTGGTCTCATATTTACCACAGCACATGCTTTGGCAATCCTAAATCCTTGATCTTCTGCCAGACGGCTGGCAAAAGATCAGTATTCTATGTTTAGGGTTGACATGGTAATATAATATTCGGTCTTTGAAGGGAAAAAAAAAAAAAAAAAGACTAATTATTCGGTCTTTGATAAAAATAAAAATAAAGACTAATTATTCGGTCCACTGTATATATCTATATAAATTCTTTTTGAACAAAATGGGCTAGCAATAATGTAGTTTAAATTCACCTTTGGCGAGAATCGAACGTAAAACCTCTCACTTACAACTGAAGAGGAATACCACCATACTGTAGTACTAAATAGCTTGTATATATTAAATCCCGCATACTAACAAATACGAATTAGGGTTTCTTTCTTTAAGGAGTACTCTGAAGTAATAGACTAATTAATATTTCAACAATTGAAGGAAATTAGTTGCATTTGCAACGGAAATCGTTTTGCTTCTTATATGTAATATAAGGAAAATAAAATTTGACATTCTTTTAAAGTAAAATTTTTATATACATATCAAACTGTGATTTGTTTGTAAATAAAATGACTCTTTATACGTAACGAGCCAACTTAATCCAACTAAAAATATTCTTTAAAGTACATGAATATATTGGAGTTTATATCCAACTCAAACACGTACTTTGTTAGGTAAACAAGAGATCCCACATGTATAAATACAACTTTATTATATACTTAAAGTCCATTCAACTCTGCTATTGTCTCTTCTTGTATTCTAATCTCAAGCTTCATATTGTGATCGATTTGATTACAAGAAATTGACTTAGTGAAGAAATATATTAATCGGAAGACATTTCCATTACACCATTTTTAAGAACAGATTTAACGTTTGGCAGTGGTTGGCTAGTGGCATTAATAAACAGAAAGAACATGTTCAAAAGGTAAAGAAGTTGGGATTTCCTTTCAGATTAAGAAATTGATCTCTAACTACAAGTCGTACTCATTTGTTACTCGTTGTATCTCTTTAGTTCTTATTAATGAAATTACTCTATCGCTTATTGTAAAAAGTTGTTGATTAATCGTTGTCACTCAAGTTCAACGTATATATCACGAAGCAAACTCAAGTTCAACATATATATCGCGAAGCAAACCTAGTAACAGATTAATGGCTTCACAAACATAATATTTCAGTTTCATTGTCCAATACGGTTTGCTAATAGATTATTTTCTAGTCTTCAAAACTAGCATTCGCCACTCAGTACTACGATTTGGTGGTATTCATCTTCACTTGTAAGTGAGAGGTCTTAGGTTCGAATCTCGTAGATGTCGAATTCGATACCAAATTAGGTTGCCCATTGTGTGGCTTAGCCGAACTCCCCCTTCCCTTAGTGTAAAATATATCGTTGTACTAAAAAAAAACTAGCATTTAGTACTATCTTCTATACTAACATTATAGTAACTTTTATACTATACTAAAACCCCCCAGAGTTGAAATCCTGGATCCGTCATTGATGAGGGCGCGACTCTCTAATGTAAATTTTTTAGTCTTTTGGGTCTACCCATCGTAGAATGGGATGATCCTCTACATGGGAGTACGATACACTCGTTCAAATTAAGACCTGGTTTGGTACTGAGGTGATTCTGAAAAAAGCTGCTATCAAAAAAAGCTGGGAGCTATTTTTGTGTTTGGTAAACACTCAGCTTCAGCTTTTTTTCACAGTTTTGGGTGAAAAAAAGCCAAAAACAAGAAGCTGCAAAACCCAGCTTTGAAAAACCGGCTTTTTTTCACATCTGTTTTACATAAAAGTTTACCAAACACTCTAATACTGCTTTTTTTTTTTCAAAAGCACTTTTACAAAAAAGTTTACCAAACACTCTGCTGCTTTATTTCACAGCTGCTTATTCTCACAGCACAGCAGAAACAGTTTTTTTTCAAAGCACAGCAATACCAAACCAGCCCTAACACCATTCAATTTTTATCATGCGGCTACATGGGTTTGCGCACACGAGCAACGTACTGCGGCTTGCGCACCTGAGATTGTGCAATCTAAACTTACCCATCCAATTGAATTGGCTTGGGTTGGTTCAACTTTAGATTTTGGTCTGTCGAATTTCGGTTGTGAGAATTCATAACTTTGAACATTTTGGATTTAAAGCATCTGCAACAGTTTTGTTAAATTTTTACTAGTTTAGCGGGTGAATAGTATAAATACTACTTTAACTAGTCTCTTTAACTTTTTCTTCTAGTTATATGACTTAGTACAAATGCCTACCCTCCCAATATCTTTGTATCAAGGCAAATAAACCATAATGTCTAGCTTCCATGAAAAAGGCTTCAACCATATGTAATGTTAAACAGTTATCTATGCATTCGAAATCTTGTGACCAATCCATCCCGCACAATAACTTGTATCAAAAGAAACACGCCCACCCATTTTCCAAAAAAAAATAAAAATAATAATAACACATCCATTGTTCAGCCTTGTTAATATTTGGCTATTGATTTTCTTCAACTCATTCGATTCAATAACCGAAAATTAAAAATGATGTGTATAAAGTAAAAATGGGTGTGTGATAGCACTACTCTTTTCATTTTCAACTTACTCATTGCTACTAAAAATAAAAAACAAATGAAAATAGTAGAACAGAGCTTGTAGCTCAAATGATTAGGTTATTTATCTTGATTTAAAAAATTACTATTGCACGTGATATTCTAGGTTTGAAACTTTAGAAGAAATTTGTTATAAAGGTTTTTTTTTTTTGTTGGTAAAATTATTATTTTTCTTTGTTGGATTTTTGTGGGTAAAATTAGAAACCACGAGATACAAAATGGTCAAAGGCCCAGCCCAACTAATAAAACAAAAAACCATAAAAGCCCGGAGACCTACAAAAAATATTGAAATAATAAATTGGGCACGGGCACAAAAACGAGATAGCCGTTATAGACAGATCATCGAGACTTTTCGGTGGTATGAAGATCCGACGGTCCGGAATTAGTAGCCGTTATATTCAAAACGAGACGAGAACATGCCCTTCGCTCCCAATTTGAATCTGATTAATTAAAACGAAAACTAGTAAAAATAATTTGAAAATTTTGAATTTTAATAATGAAAAAATAATGATAATAAAGTGAATAATTTAGTGTAAAAATATAATTTTTTGTTAAAATAAACTAGGAATTTTTCATTAAAGTTTCTTTAATTAAAACCCTTTATAAAGAACCCAACAAGAAACACAGACGCACATAGTTGAGAGAGAGAGAGAGAGAGAGAGAGAGAGAGAGAGAGAGAGAGAGAAAGCGGATTTTGAAGATTCAAGGCTTTGATATTTGCCTTACTTTGGTCAAGTCCCTTGATTTCTCTTCAAGGTTTGTGGGTTACTTTCGATCTTTCGGTTATTTATTTATTTATTTATTTGAAATTTCGTATGTTCTGGGTTTCGATTCGGACGGTTTCTTATTATTCTTCAAGTTAGATCATGAATTTTTCTGATTTCATTCCAATATTAATTTGGGGTTTTTGATTTCTGTTGTTTGATGGTGATTTCGTATTGAAGGTGATCGAAATGGGATCAAAGGAGAACAACCCAGCTCTCGTTAGGCCTTCAAATTTCCAAGGTAACAGACGTAGCAGAACCCCAGGATGTAAATAGTTTTCAATTTCTGAATTTTTAAAAAATATATGTTCTTCGTTTGCA
The DNA here is from genome assembly GCF_963583255.1 of Pyrus communis. Lineage (NCBI taxonomy): Eukaryota > Viridiplantae > Streptophyta > Magnoliopsida > Rosales > Rosaceae > Pyrus > Pyrus communis. The sequence goes on along the minus strand of NC_084811.1, from coordinate 4,871,387 downwards.
TTTATTTTCTTTGAAATTTTGGAAAACGTCCGAGAATTTGTTTGGGGGCAGCGCCTGAGGGATGTCCATAACATCACCAGAAAAGAATGTCCTAGGTTTCCACGTTTATGTTTTAATATGTTTGATTCTTTAGCCTTTCGTTTACAAATGAACTAATTTGAGACGTTATAATCGTCGTTATTCAGGAAGGATGCTGCGGAATGTAAGAAAAATGTGCCAGATCTGCCACATAGACCAGTGAGAAGGTTTGAATCTACTCTTAGTCGATTTGCCTTCCTGTGTTTGTTATAATAGGCTATTCAAAGAATTTGATTCTTATATTTTGATGTTTGTATACGAGGTTTGCGCAATTGCTCCAGCAGCCAAAGGTAGTACGAGGTTTGTATACGAGGTTTGCGCAATTGCTCCAGCAGCAGCCAAAGGTAGTACCTGTTGGACCGATGACAAGGATCTTTTGTTTGCATTTTGGTTTTTCGATTTTAGTTCGAATTACAATTTTTGGTATTGGTTACATGTAATCAGGAAACCAAGGAAGTGTCTGTGAGTTCATTTGCTGCAAATCCGCAGCTGTGCAGGACGTTGATCAGGAAGCTAAGAGACCGAAGTAGGATGGTATGTGTGTCTTACTGTCTAGTACTAGTAGCAGTTTTCTTATTCAAGGTTTTCTATCTTTTGTTTTTGTTTTTGAACCTGTTGAAAGTAAACTAAAATAAAATAAAGCTTAGGAAATTAAAAGCATCTAGAAACTTAAAATAAACAACTAAAAGAAAGTAAGGAAAGAGTTAGAAAAGTTGAGTTGACTCCCAATAGCTTGGCGAAGCAGAAGTCCGGTTAACAGTCACTTATTCCTTTAGAGTCAATGACTCGCGTGCAATTTCATTGGGTGACTCCAAGCCCATTTAGAGACATAGAATTTGCGTGCTAGGATAGGAATAACAATTTCTTTGCTTTGACTATGCTTGCATGAAATTTCTGTCGCTTTAACTTCTGTAAATTCTTTGCCAATTGATAATGTACAACTGATGTGGTTGATGATAATGTAGACTTGCTACTGGATGCAGGATCCAGTTTTACTTTTTTTATGTGTGAAAATAGGAACATCTAGTAGTATTCGTCTGCTACTTGCGAAAGCCCAAATTTTTTTAATTCATAGCTTGTTTTACTAATCCAGTTTTACACAGCACAATATGTTCGCAAGCACTCATGAATTTTTGAACCAAGTGTTTTTGAAAATTAAAAACAGACTGTAAGACACAAAATTAAACTAGAACTAATTAAGAAAGAAACAAAGTAAAAAAATATATATTTTTGAATTTTTCAAGGTTTTATATTTTTTGTTTTTGTTAAATAAATTAAAATTAAATAAAGATTAGGAAACTAAAAGCATTTAGAAACTTAAAATAAACAATTTAAAGAAAGTAAGGAAAGAGTTATTGAACGTCTATAGCTAGACGTAGTAGAAGTCCAATGGTTAAGTCGTTGGATACTTCAAAGTTAGTGACTCGTGTGCAATATCATAGAGTGACTACAAGTGCAGTTCCAGCCTGTGACCATTAATCTTGAACTCATGACTTGTAACCTCATTTTTAATCTCCACAGCCCTACGCGAATAAAGGTTAGTTGTTACATAAGGCCTAACCCACCTGAGACACAGAATTTGCATGCCAGGATATGACCCTATAAAAATTTGTTTGCTTTGAATATGCTTGCATGAAATTTCTTCGTGTTAACTCCTTTAAATTATAAAATTGGTAGTGTAGAGCTGATCTAGGTTTAGTTTTCTGTATGAGCATTGTAGCTAAAAATAGAACCATCTTGTATGTTTTGTCTGCTACTTGCAAAAGCCCAAGTATTTTAATTCATAACATGTTTTACCAACGCAATTTTACACAACACAGTATGTTCACAAGCACTCATAAATTTTTGAACCAAATGTTTTTGAAAATTAAAAACAGAATGTAAGACACCAAATTAAACTAGAACTAATTAGGAAAGAATGTAAAAACAAAAATATTTTGGGACTTTTCAAGGTTTTCTATTTTTTGTTTTTGAAATTGTTGAAAATAAACTAAAATAAAATAAAGATTAAGAAATTAAAACTATCTAGAAACTTAAAATAAACAACTTAAAGAAAGTAAAGAAAGAGTTAAAAAATTTGGCTGCCTCCCAATAGCTAGACACAGCAGAAGTCCATGGTTAAGTCACTGGATCCTTCAGAGTCAATGACTCGTGTGCAATATCATAGGATGACTCCAAGTACAATTCAAGCCTATGACCATAGGCTTGGCGCAGCAAAAGTCCGGTTAACAGTTACTGATTCTTTTATAATCAATGACTAGCGTGCAATTTCATTAGGTGACTCCAATTTAGAGACATAGAATTTGCGTGCTAGGATAGGAATAACAATTTGTTTTCTTTGACTATGCTTGCATGAAATTTCTGTCGCCTTAACTGCTTTAAATTCTCTGCCAATTGGTAATGTAGAACTGATGTAGTTGATGGTGGACTTGCTGCTGGATGTAGGACCCAGTTTTACTTTTCTGTATGTGCACTGTAGTTGAAAGTAGAACCATCTTGTATGTTTTATGTGCTACTTGCAAAAGCCCAAGGTTTTTAATCCATAACCTGTTTTCCGAACCCAAATTTACACAACACAGAAAGTTCACAAACACTCATGAATTTTTTAACCAAGTGTTTTTGAAAATTTGAAACAGAATGTAAGACACAAAATTAAATGAGAACTAATTAGGAAAGAAACAAAGTAAAACCAAATGTTTTGGGATTTTTCAAGGTTTTCTATTTTTTGTTTTTGAAATTGTTGAAAATAAACTAAAATAAAATAAGGGAAGTGCTATATTGAAACTCCAAAAATTTCATTCTACACTTCTCACAAGTTTATTTTTCTTTCTAAATATAGAAAGTTTGGGTGTAGAATGAGAATTTTGAAGTGCCAATAACAATTCCCTAAAATAAAGCTTAGTAAATTAAAAGTAGGGGTTTTTGAACTTTAATCCTTTAAGAAAAATAAAATTTAATAAAAACATAGTGTTAGATTGAATAATTCAAATTCAAATTATATTTTTATTTTTATATTTAATAGATAAATTATTTAATGTTATTACATTAAAATTTAAATTTATTATTATTATACACGTTTTAATTCATTAATTTTATTTAACTTTCTCTAATTAATGTACATAAACGTCTGTATCATAATATATTTCACCAAATTAGTGTACCGAAATGCCCGTACCTAAATATATTGAATGAATTAGTGACACGTAAGAAAATATGTAAAAACATAAGTGTACCGAAAATTCTGTACCTAACTATATGATACTAAACTAGTCTACCGAAATGTCGCTACCTAAATATATTATACTAAATTAGTGTACCGAAATGTCCGTACATAAACATAATATACTAACCCAGTGTACCAAAATGTTCGTACGTAAATATATTGTAATGAATTAGTGGTAGATAAGAAAATATGCAAATACCGAAAAATCTCTACAAAGATATTTTCTTATATAAGATGCTTACCATAATGAGAATTAAAATTTATAATATTTTCATAAAATTTAAACTTCATAAAATTATAAATAAAAAAAGAGACATTGAATACATATGCTGACATTAAATAGAGTCTAGGGACTAAAATCAATTTTTAATCTTGTATAAGACATTTTTCTAAACTTCATCTTATTTAAGGATTAAAATCTAGTTTTCTATTAAAAGTATCCAGAAACTTAAAATAAATTAAAAAAAAGTAAGGAAAGGGTAAACAATGTCCAGTGATTAAATTATTGGATTCTTCAAAGTCAATGACTCGCGTACAATATCGATTCAAAGTACATTTCAAGCCTGTGACCATTAATCTTGAACTCATGACTTGTAACCTCATTTTTAATGTCCACAGCCCCAAGCGAATAAACCTTAATACCACATAAGGCCCACCCCACCTTAGAGATATAGAATTTGCATGCTAGGATAGGACCCCATAACAATTTGTTTGCTTTGACTATGCTTGCATGAAATTTCTGTCGCTTTAACTTCTATAAATTCTTTGCCAATTGATAATGTACAATTGATGTGGTTGATGATAATGTAGACTTGCTGCTAGATGCAGGATCCAGTTTTACCTTTTTTATGTGTGAAAATAGGAACATCTTGTAGTATTTGTCTGCTACTTGTGAAAGCCCAAATTTTTTTAATTCATAGCTTGTTTTACTAATCCAGTTTTACACAGCACAATATGTTTGCAAGCACTCATGAATTTTTGAACCAAGTGTTTTTGAAAATTAAAAACAGACTGTAAGACACAAAATTAAACTAGAACTAATTAAGAAAGAGACAAAGTAAAAACAAAATATTTTTGAACTCATGAATTTTTGAAACATGTGTTTTTGAAAATTAAAAACAGACTGTAAGACACAAAATTAAACTAGAACTAATTAAGAAAGAAACAAAGTAAAAACAAAATATTTTTGAATTTTTCAAGGTTTTATATTTTTTGTTTTTGTTTTTGAAACTATTGAAAATAAATTTAAAATAAAATAAAGATTAGGAAAATTAAAAGCATTTAGAAACTTAAAATAAACAACTTAAAGAAAGTAGGAAAGGGTTAGAAAATTAGGCTGTCTCGCAATGAGCGCTTTATTTGACGTCTATAGCTAGACGTAGCAGAAGTTCGATGGTTAAGTCACTGGATCCTTCAGAGTCAATGACTCGTGTGCTATCATAGGGTGACTCCAAGTGCAGTTCCAGCCTGTGACCATTAATCTTGAACTCATGACTTGTAACCTCATTTTAAATCTCCACAGCCCCATGAGAATAAACCTTAGTGGTTACATAAGACCTAACCCACCTGAGACACATAGAATTTGCATGCCAGGATATGACCCTATAACAATTTGTTTGCTTTGAATATGCTTGCATGAAATTTCTGTCGTGTTAACTCCTTTAAATTATCTGCAAAATTGGTAGTGTAGAGCTGATGTGGTTGATGGTAGACTTCATGCTGGATGCATGATCTAGGTTTAGTTTTTTGTATGTGCACTGTAGCTAAAAATAGAACCAGCTTGTATGTTTTGTCTGCTACTTGCAAAAGCCCAAATATTTTAATCCATAACATGTTTTACCAACTCAATTTTACACAACAGTATGTTCACAAGCACTCATGAATTTTTGAACCAAATGTTTTTGAAAATTAAAAACAGAATGTAAGACACCAAATTAAACTAGAACTAATTAGGAAAGAATGTAAAAACAAAAATATTTTGGGACTTTTCAAGGTTTTCTATTTTTTGTCTTTGAAACTGTTGAAAATAAACTAAAATAAAATAAAGATTAAGAAATTAAAACTATCTAGAAACTTAAAATAAACAACTTAAAGAGAGTAAAGAAAGAGTTAAAAAATAGGGCTGCCTCCCAATAGCTAGACACAGCAGAAGTCCGATAGTTAAGTCACTGAATCCTTCAGAATCAATGATTCGGATGCAATATCATAGGATGACTCCAAGTACAATTCAAGCCTATGACCATTAAACTTGAACTCATGACCCATAACCTCATTTTTAATGTCCACAACCCTATGCGACTAAACCTTAGAAACTACATAATGCCCAGCCCATCTCAGAGACATAGAATTTGCATGCTAGGACAAGACCCCATAACAATTTGTTTGCTTTGACTACATTTGCATGAAATTTATGTCGCTTTAATTGCTTTAAGTTATCTGCCAATTGATAATAATGTAAAAGTGATGTGGTTGTTGATAATGTAGACTTGCTGCTGGATGCAAAATTCGATTTTACTTTTCCTTATGTGCACTGTAGTTGAAAATGTGACATCCCACATTGTTGAAAAACCCCTTCACTGGACCTTGCTCTTTGATATAACCAACGGCAATAGACTAAACTAGCAAATATAGAAAACTTAGAAACACACAAGAATTATACTGGTTCGGCAGAACTTATGCCTACGTCCAGTTGTGATTTCCCTAGGTAGATAAATCACCGTTTCTTTGATTAATAATAGAGATTACAGAACTTATGCAAACCCTAGAACTAATCTCAAACCTCTCTGCTGTTTGGCTGTTTTCTCTCTGCTGAAAATCAGCCTTGCCGCACCCTATTTATAGATATAGGGTTGGCTTACATGTCCTTTACAGATTATAATTCCTATTATAAGTCGAATAGGAATTTAGACTTCCTTTCCAATTCCAAATAGACTTCTAGGATTTCTAATCTACATTGAATAAGGAAACTAAGATTCTTTCCTAGCCCTTTTAGGAGAAGAATTGGCGCACCCTTTCCCTAAAACAATCCTAAACAGAAAAGGACACAAATTGACGAGCCAAAAACTAACAATCTCCACCTTGGTGAGTCAACCTCTTGATCGTTTGCACCCCAGAGTATCTTTGAACCTTCTTGAAGTAGCTCTGGAAAAACTTCAAGAGTCTTCACCTTGGCAACCTCCTTGCCTCATTGCACCTCAGGTGAGGAGGTGCTCTACTTTAATCAATCAAAGAGATTGATCAAGTTCAAACAATGCTTGAACTTCTTGGCCGGCACTATCTTTGTAAGGAAATCTGCGGCATTGTCATCCGTATGAACCTTTTCAATCCAAATTTCCTTAGACTCCACCTAATCTCTGATTCTGTGATATCTTGCTTCAATGTGCTTTGATCTTCCAGAAAAAACCTGATTCTTTGCCAAGTGAAATGGCACTTTGACTATCACACTTAAGCTTCACACAATCTTGAGTGATTCCCATTTGACTTACCAAGCCACTAAGCCAAATTGCTTCATTTCCAGCTTCGGCCAATGCAATATACTCTGCCTCTGTGGTCGATAAAGCTGTAATTGGTTGCAGTAGTGCCCTCCAACTGATTGGTCCTCCTGCGCATGTAAATACATAACCAGAAGTTGACCTTCTCTTGTCCAAGTCCCCTGCATAATCGGCATCCACATATCCTAACACCCTTGCATTTTTGTTTTGCTTCTCAAACATAATCCTTTGTCGCCAAGAACCCTTCAAATAACGCAAAATCCACTTGACTACATCCCAATGTTGCTTTCCTGGATTTGCCATGTATCTGGAAACGACACTGATTGCTTGAGCTATGTCAGGACGTGTGCATACCATTGCATACATGAGGCAGCCCACGGCATTAGCATAAGGCACCTTCTTCATTTCTTGTTGCTCTTCCTCGGATGTAGGACACTGTTGTCCACTTAACCTGAAGTGAGCTGCCAAAGGAGTCGAAACTACCTTTGCTTCTTGCATGTTGAACTTCTCAAGAACCTTCTGAATATACTTGGCTTGTGATATCCAAATCCTTCCAGCAGTCATATCTCTCTGAATTTCCATGCCAAGGATCTTCTGTGCCGCACCTAGATCCTTCATGTCGAACTCCTCGCTCAGCATCCTTTTTAAGTCTTGAATCCTAGACTTGTCTTGACAAGCAATTAACATGTCATCCATATATAGCAATAGCAATATGATCATCCCATCTTGGAACACATGATAGTACACACAACAGTCATACAAACACCTTCTAAAATTAATTTTCAGCATGAATGAATCAAACCTCTTGTACCACTGTCTTGGAGACTATTTCAGGCCATACAGGGACTTCCTTAGCTGACATACTAGGTTTTCTTTCCCATATTCAACAAACCCTTTTGGTTGAGCCATGAATATCGTCTCCTCTAAATCCCCATGAAGAAACGCTGTCTTCACATCCATCTGCTCAATCTCCATGTCATGCTGAGCTGCCATTGCTAAAAGCAATCGGATAGAAGTATGCTTGACTACAGGTGAAAAGATCTCATCATAATCCACCCCTTCCTTTTGTGAGTACCCTTTAGCCACGAGCCTTGCTTTGAATCTCACGACATCTTGTTCATGTAGTCCTTCTTTTTTTCCTAAATACCCACTTGCATCCAACTAGCTTTCTGTCTTTGGGTTTAGGAACTAACTCCCAAACAGAGTTCTTGTAAAGAGACTCCATTTCCTCTGTCATAGCACTTATCCAACTATCTCGCTCATCACTTGCTATAGCTTCCCGATAAGTAGTCGGATCTCCTTGACTAATGTTAAGAGCATAATTAACTTCGTTTTGGTCAAACCTAAACCTGTCAAGTTTCTTCTTGTTCCGCTTAGGTTTGTCCAGTGCTATGCATCTTTGGAATGCAGGTGGATTGTTGGGTGGAGTTTGACTCCTTTGGGATATCTGGCGGATTGAAGTACCTTCAATCTGTCCTGTTTCTTGCTCCACTTGATTCCTAACTGGTGAATGATGCTGATGCTTTTCTTCTTCCTCAAAACCATCAGATTCGGCCTCTTGCTCAATTTGCTCCACCTGAGCTTCTTCTTCATCTGAACTGATTAACGGAATCTTTGTTGCTTCAATTCCAGCATCATCCTTCTTCTCCCTACTGCTCTCGACTTTATTCAGAGGCATGGTTGTCTCATCAAAGACAACATCTCGACTGACAACCTTTTTCCTGTTGTTGAAATCCCAAAGCTTGAAACCCTTCACTCCTTTCTCAAAACCTAGGAATATGCAATGTATAGACTTCGGTTTGAGCTTGGACCTTTCATCACTTGGAATATGTGCATAAGCACTACAGCCGAACACCCTGAGCTTGGAATAATCCACCGGCTTCTCAGACCATACCTCTTCTGCACTCTTAAAACCGAGAACTGTAGATGGTGATCTGTTAATCAAATAACTTGCATGATTAACAGCCTCTGCCCAAAAACTATCAGGCAATCCTGCATGAAATCGCATGCTCCTTTCTCTCTCCATGAGAGTTCGGTTCATCCTCTCAGCAGCTCCATTTTGTTGGGGATTCTTCTTTGTTGCTTCAATTCCAGCATCATCCTTCTTCTCCCTACTGCTCTCGACTTTATTCAGAGGCATGGTTGTCTCATCAAAGACAACATCTCGACTGACAACCTTTTTCCTGTTGTTGAAATCCCAAAGCTTGAAACCCTTCACTCATTTCTCAAAACCTAGGAATATGCAATGTATAGACTTCGGTTTGAGCTTGGACCTTTCATCACTTGGAATATGTGCATAAGCACTACAGCCGAACACCCTGAGCTTGGAATAATCCACCGGCTTCTCAGACCATACCTCTTCTGCACTCTTAAAACCGAGAACTGTAGATGGTGATCTGTTAATCAAATAACTTGCATGATTAACAGCCTCTGCCCAAAAACTATCAGGCAATCCTGCATGAAATCGCATGCTCCTTTCTCTCTCCATGAGAGTTCGGTTCATCCTCTCAGCAGCTCCATTTTGTTGGGGATTCTTCTTTACTGTGAAGTGCCTTATGATGCCTTCCTGCTTGCAGTAATCGGTGAACTCAATACTTGTATATTCACCTCCATTGTCACTTCTCAGATACTTGATCTTTCTTCCAGTTTGATTCTCGGTTTCTGTTTTCCATTCCTTGAATTTTGCAAAAACCTCGGATTTCTGCTTCATGAAATAAATCCAAACCTTCATAGAAAAATCATCCATGAAAGTAACAAAATACCTGGCTCCACCATTTGATTTAGTTGGAGCAGGACCCCAAACATCTGAGTGAATATAGCTGAGTTGCTCCTTACTTCGGCTATCTGCACTGCTACTTGCGAATGATACCTTTCTTTGCTTCCCAAGAACACAGTATTCACAAAAGTCCAGTTTGCAAGCTGACACGCCTTCCAACAGGCCTTGCTTGTGTAATTCTTGCAATCCATTCTGGTTTATGTGCCCGAGCCTATGATGCCATAGTTCAGTCTTGTCTTCTATACTTTGATTTACAGAAACATCTGCTCCCCCAACTATAGTGGTCCCAATTAACTTGTACAACTTATTGGGTTGTAGGTCACCCCGCATTACCACTAGCGATCCTTTGGTTACCCTGAGTCTTCCTTTTTTAGACTTGTACCCATAACCGGCCTCATCTAAAGTACCCAAGGAAATCAAATTCTTTCTTAGTCTAGGGACATACCTGACGTTCCCTAAAGCTCGTATCATCCCATCGAACATTCTGATTCGAACAGTGCCGATTCCTCTTACAGGACATGAAGAATCATCCCCCATTAAGACTTCCCCGCTGCTGACTTCTTTGAAAGTATCGAACCATTCTTTTACTGCACACATATGAAACGTGCATCCAGTGTCCAAAATCCAATTGAAAGCCTTGGAGTCCGATGTTACCGAAAGAAGTTCCCCGTCACCCTCATGTTCAGTGACTGCACTAGCGGAACCTGAGCTTCCTTCCATCTTGGCTTTCTTTTCTTTCCAAATCTTGCAGTTCCTCTTCCAATGATCAGCTGAACCACATTCGAAGCAACCTTCCTTCTTTTCCTTTTTCTTCTTAGATTTTGACCTACCTCTGTTGCCAGTTTTCTCTTATCTTGTCTTTTCCCGCCCCCTCTCCTTGCCTTTGGCATAAAGGCCTTGAGAGCTTTCAGTTATATCATCAAGTTTAGCATATGACTGAAGAGCTTGAATTACGTCTTCAAGCTTCAATGACTCTTTTCCAAACATTAGAGTTGTTCGAAAGTGCTTGAAAGACGAAGGTAGAGACCTTAGCAGGATAATAGCCATATCATCATCTTTGTAAGTTTCTTCGACTTTCTGAAGATTAGCTATGTAATTCTGGAACCTGCATACGTGATCTTCAATATCACCTTCTTCTTCTAGTCGAAGCCCGAATAGTTCATCCTTTAGAAAAAGTTTATTGGACACGGTTTTTCCCATATAAACATTCTCCAATTTTTCCCATGCTTCCTGGGCAGACATCTTTTCGGTGATGTGTGACCGAACTGATCTTGTGAGATGGATCTCGATAGAACTCTTGGCCTTCTTGAGAACCTTATTCCATGCTGCTTCTGTCATGCTTTCCGGCTTCTTACCATCAAGTGCATCATCCAAATCCTGCTGTATCAGTACATTCTTCATCATCCTTTGCCAGTCCGTGAAGTCATCCTTGCCGTCAAAGGGTTTTAACGCAGGTCCTTGATCCGCATTCATCTTCCCTTTTAACATCGTAGAACAACTTGATCCTAGCTCTTGATACCAATTGTTGAAAAAACCCCTTCACCGGACCTTGTTCTTTGATGTAACCAACGACAATAGACTAAACTAGCAAATATAGAAAACTTAGAAACACACAAGAATTATACTGGTTCGGCAGAACTTATGCCTACGTCCAGTTGTGATTTCCCTAGGTAGAGAAATCACCGCTTCTTTGATTAATAATAGAGATTACAGAACTTATGCAAACCCTAGAACTAATCTCAAACCTCTCTGCTGAAAATCAGCCTTGCCGCACCCTATTTATAGATATAGGGTTGGCTTACATGTCCTTTACAGATTATAATTCCTATTCTAAGTGGAATAGGAATTTAGACTTCCTTTCCAATTCCAAATAGACTTCTAGGATTTCTAATCTACATTGAATAAGGAAACTAAGATTCTTTCCTAGCCCTTTTAGGAGAAGAATTGGTGCACCCTTTCCCTAAAACAATCCTAAACAGAAAAAGGACACAAATTGACGAGCCAAAAACTAACACACATCGTCCAGGGGAGTGATCCTTAAATGTATATTCCAATCCCTACTTAGCATGAGGCCTTTTGGGAGCTCACTGGCTTCGGGTTCCGTAGGAACTCCGAAGTTAAGCGAGAAGGGGGCTAGAGCAATCCCATGATGGGTGACCCACTGGGAAGTTGCTCATGAGTTCCCAAAAACAAAACCGTGAGGGAATAGTAAGCCCAAAGCGGACAATATCGTGCTACGGTGGTGGAGCGGGCTCGGGAAGTGATCCGCCCCGGGCCGGGATGTGACAATTTGGTATCAGAGCCAATCCCTGGTCGGAAATGTGCCGATGAGGATGTCGGGCCCCTAAGGGGGGTGGATTGTGACATCACACATCGCCCAGGGAAGTGATCCTTAAATGTATATTCCAATCCTACTTAGCACGAGGCCTTTTGGGAGCTCACTGGCTTCGGGTTCCGTAGGAACTCCGAAGTTAAGCGAGAAAGGGGCTAGACCAATCCCATGATGGGTGGTGACTCACTGGGAAGTTGCTCGTGAGTTCCCAAAAACAAAACCGTGAGGGAATGGTAAGCCCAAAGCGGACAATATCGTGCTACGGTGGTGGAGCGGGCTCGGGAAGTGATCTGCCCCGGGCCGGGATGTGACAGAAAATAAGACCATATTGTATGTTTTGCTACTTGCAAAAGCCCAAATTTTCTAATCAACAACATGTTTTACTAACCCAGTTTTACACATCATAGTAAGTTCACAAGCACTTAAGAATTTTTGAACCAAGTGTTTCTGAAAATTAAAAACAGAATGTAAGACACAAAATCTAAATTAGAACTAAATAGGAAAGAAACAAAGTAATAAAAAAATTAAAAAAATAAAAAGATTTTTCAAGGTTTTTTAATTTTAATTTTTGTTTTTGAAACTATTGAAAATAAAATAAAATAAAAAACTTAAAGAAAAGTAAGGAAAAAGTTAGAAAATTGAGTTGTCTAACGTCTATGGCTAGACACAACAGAAGTTTGATGGTTAAGTCACTGGATCCTCCAGAGTCATTGACTCACGTGCAATATCATAGGGTGAATCCAAGTACAGTTCTAGCTTGTGACCTAATACCTTGAACTCATGACCTGTAACCTCATTTGTAATCTCCACAGCCTTATGTGAATAAACCTTGGGTACCACATAAGCCCTAGACCATCTTAGAGATAAAGAATTTACATGGTGGGATAATACCACATAACAATTTGTTTGCTTTGACTATGCTTGCATGAAATTTATGTCGCTTTAACTGCAATCAGAGCAACTTTGCGACTGCAAAGCACCATTGCGGCTACGATAGCGGTGACTATTGCAGCAGTGGCTTATGAGACAACTCCAGGCAAAGCTTAAATTGCCGCATATGCAGCAGTGGCAACCCAGCTGCCACTCTTGTAGCCGTGAGACAGCTCCACTGCCACGCAACATACCAGTAGCAAGCTTAAATCGTTATAGAAGCAGTTCACGTTGTGGCTCAAAGCTAGACCTAGGCTTTGTGCTGCACCGCAGCATACCGAAACCTATGGCCCAAGAGTTTAGCCCGTGGAGCCTCAAGGACCAGCGAACCGACCCACAACCCAACCCAGCCTATACCAGCAGTCTAGCCAACTTTTGCGGCCCAATCGATTCCAGATCGTTTCAGTCAAATTGGTTTTTGGTTCTCTGATCGTACCCAACCCAGGTCGGTTTGATCGGATAAACCGTTGGACTAGCGATTAAACCAAGGGTATTTTTGCCCTAGTTTTCTCCCTTTTCTGTAGATTTGACTCGTCTCGGCTCAAATTTTGAACCCAAAGTCCACTACACTTCCACTATTCATGGAGACGCCTACTATCCAAGCTTTTCCACCCTGAATAAAAATTAACACGTATCCGAGTATGTTGCAAATTTGATGAGTGCCTTCGCGCAACAGATAACCTTGGTTAATCAGCTTTTTTAGCACATCTAGACACGAGGGCAAGCGACGATGTTTCTTTCCAACAACATCTCGGCAAACAGTCACGAACTGAGTGTTTGGGCAATTTCACTCCCACTTGGGCCTTAGGGTAATGTTTCTCTCGCCTTAGTGAGCAGAGTAGTGTCTACTCCTGACTAGGTCCATGAACAAATATGCTTTCATGGTAGAGCCTACACTTTGACAAGTATTCTAAACCCAATTTCAACTGAAGTGTCCATTCGCGGCTTGGCCCGCAAAGAGTTTCCTTCACCTCGCATTGGAGTAGGCAACGCATCAGACGAAGAAAAGCAGAAGCATAATCTGGCTCAAGTTCAATTACCAACCTGGGTCATGCACATCCATGAGTATCCCACTCGTCGACTGTGAGACCATGATTTTCACCTTCCTAGAACAATGAACGTTCAAGCTCACTTCATAGGCTGGCCCCAAGTAGAGGCAATGCTTCGCTGAATGAAGCTATTCCGGGTGACAAAGAAAAGCAGAAGCACAGTATGGCTCGAGTTCAATTAGCAACCTGGGTCATGCACAACCATGAGTATCCCACTCGTCGGTAGTGAGACCATGATTTTCACCTTCCTGGAACAATGAATGTTCAAGCCCACTCCACCAGTTGGCCTCGAGAGGAAACAATGCTTCGCTGAATGAAACTATTCCGGGCGGAGTAAGTCGACTTCGGCAACTTAGCTATACCAACTGCTCCCACTCATATATTAAACTGCCCTGTCTAGTCTGAGCAACACTCACTTAACCATGTGGGTTATCAAGCTAGACTAATTGGCGTTGTGATATCCCGTCCCTAAAATTATTATTTTATTTTATTCTTGACGTATTTCGAAGATTTGATTGGAACTAGTTCTTTATTTCTCCAAATTTGAGAAAAACGAAGTGAGGGTTACTTTAGTCATTTCCAATTTTCTCGACCTTTTCGGTCAACTCTTGAATTGGTTAGGTAGAGTTCGATTCCATGAGCGTGTAGGCGTAAACAGATCTTATTTCCGAGTTCGAACGGAGAAGTTAGAGTCGTTTAAAGTTGGTGGCATTTTGGTAATATTACCAGAATGGGAGGGAAACCTCTAGAAAAGAGAGAGGGTTTTCAGAAAATGGAAAAATGGGTGCTGCCTAACCCGTTTTAGGGGGAATTTGACCCATAAACCCACCAAACTTGACCGCTTGTATCTTTTTCATCCGAGCTCCATTTTGGATGATCTTGGTGTCCATGGAAAGCTCTTGACGAGCCCTACATCTCTGTGATGTTAGATTTTCCCCTTTCTTTTCCATCTTTGCAGTTCAAGGTCACAAAGTCCATGACTTTTCCGGCGGTTTTATCCTTTTTCCGGCGATTCCGGCAACAATTTCCTTCGAGTGAGGTATGAAACTTCATCTACTCTTCATAATCTTCAAGTGGGTATGCTTAGTTTGTGCTTTCGTATTCATTTTAGAGTTGGGTGTTTAGAACCCTAGAAATCCGGTTTTCTCTGGTGAAATTGGACGGTTTCCGGTTAGAATTTATCGTCGGCCTAGTTGTGAAAAGTGTTTCCCTTGTTGAGCTCTAGCTACCACGTAAATTTGAGCTCATCTAGTTAATGTTGAAATTCGGGGTTTGCAAACCCTCCATCTTGACTTCCACCGCGTGTGGCAGTGCGTGGGATCGTTCACGAGTGTTGTCTAGGTTTCAAATACCTTCTAGTGACCATGTGAACCTATGTCTAGCTTGGTTTCCAAAGATTCAATTGTTTGGTGTGGTGATCAATTTGGACCGCCATTTGTTTGTGTGATTGACGACAATTCGACCATTGGATCAAAATGAAACTTTAGTATGTTATCCTCGAAGCATAATGTGGACTTTGGGAAGTTATGGACCGTAAAGCTGATTTGCGGATTGTTGTGGACCCCATCGTTGACCGAGAATTGATTTATGGTCAACATGTCTCAGAATATTCTAAATAATAAAATTAGTACTATGGGAGACTTAAGTGAAGTCTAATGGGCCTACATTGGTTAGAGAGTGACTTGAACATATGTGATATGGTTATTACCTTGATTTCTTATATTGGTATCATCTGTGAATTTGACTTGGTCTTATAATGTGATTCTATTGAAATGTGATTTTATTGAAATGTGATTATATATATATATACATTTAGCCATAGACTATGTTTATCAAACATGATTTGGCTTGTGTACTGATGACGATCGTGGTATGTGAATTGACGTGCATATTCGAAAGGTGGTTGATTTACATAGATGGTATGTTATGATGAAATGTGAGTGACTTTAATATATGTGAATATGAAATGGTTTTATAATCATTTTTCCTATAAATTGTTAATTTTCATATTTAGCCAATGATATTATTATATGAAGTAGGATTTGACGTGCATATTGGAAATATGGATTGTTTTGTTTGATTGGCTTGATTTGATGAAGGTGAGGGCTAGTGGTGGACCGTTAACCCATTGTCATAGGGTTTGTTGCTTTGAAACATGTGTCAATGCTCGTTTCATTATTTCATTTCTTGTTTCATTGAGCCTTTATAACTTGAGCAACTTGATTCATGTGTTGTTTCATTGATTGGTGGTTATGCAATGTACTCCGCGATTCCGTTGAGTGATGGTCCGGAATCGTATCTTGGTTTGGATTCCGTTGAGTGATGGTCAGGAATTGTATCTTGGTTTGGGTTCCGTTAAGTGATGGTCCGGAATCCCTCATACTCCGCTATCCCGTTGAGTGATGGTCCGGGATTGTATCCACATTAGTTCATTGAGTTTAGTTGAGATAGTTGCAAAGGTGTAGGCTTTGGATGAACAGTGTCGCCCTAATTCTACTTTCATTGTGTGTATGTGAATATGGGTGTGAGATGTTATGGTTGTTTGAAATGAACTTTTGGATGTCTGGGTGACTCTCTCGGAGTTTTCAAAAGTTGGGTATTGATTTCTTATGAAAGATTTATATTCAAGGTTTATAAATTATGATTGATGTCTAGTTTTATTATTGTATCACGTGCTTATTTTATTGTCCCTCACCCGAGCCTCTCAGCTTGTCTGGGTCCCTGATTTGCCAGTGCACCAATTCCATAATATTGGCATTGATTTTACATATGACAGGTCTGGGTAGATTATGAGAAACCGCTTGATATTTTGGTTCCGTTGAGTGGTCCGGAACCCAATGTTGTTGGATTCCGTTGAGTGGTTCGGAATCCTTGCTCTTGTTCATTTTGTAAGGTGATCTTAGAATCCTAAATTCGAGTAGATGGGAATTACCTAAAATAGATATTGTGAAAATAATTAGAATTACCATGTTATTATTCTTAACCCAAATTGGGAATTATGTAGAGTTCTTTAATTAAATTCGTGAAATGATATGTTATCTCATTGATTGATTAACATAATTAAATATTAACATTGTGCCTTGTGATTCCTTGATATGTTACAAACTATGTATTGAGATCTAATGTTGGAAGTATAGTGATTGGTATGATGAAGTGAAATGTGATTTGACTTGTGTATTGGAAATGGTTGTGACATGTGATTGAAATGCATATTGAATTGCTTGGGAGATGTGAGGTCTAGTAAATGACCGATAACCCATTGTGATGTGGATTTGTGCTCAATATTGCTCCGTTTCGTTGAGTTTCGTGAATTGGGTAACTTGAATCATGTCTTGTTCCTTCGAGCCGTTGTTATGCTTCTTGGACTTCCGTTCAATTCGGTTGGGTGGTCTGGAACTGAGTTCTATTTGGATTCCGTTGAGTGATGGTCCGGAATCCCTTTTGGAGCCTTGGTCCGTTGGGTGGTCCAAAATCCCCTTTTCCAAAGATGTAGTCTTCAACTGAATTGTGTTGCTCTAGCCTTGCGTTTCGACTTGTTGTATGTGTTATTGATGATGTGATGGTTGACATTATTGATTGATGTGATTATGGAATGACGTTGGATATGAGTGTGATTATCATGAGTATTTTAGTTGATTAATATTGCTTCGTTTCGTTGAGTTTCGTGAATTGGGTAACTTGAATCATGTCTTGTTCCTTCGAGCCGTTGTTATGCTTCTTGGACTTCCGTTCAATTCGGTTGGGTGGTCTGGAACTGAGTTCTGTTTGGATTTCGTTGAGTGATGGTCCGGAATCCCCTTTGGAGCCTTGGTCCGTTGGGTGGTCCAAAATCCCCTTTTCCAAAGATGTAGTCTTCAACTGATTTGTGTTGCTCTAGCCTTGCGTTTCGACTTGTTGTATGTGTTATTGATGATGTGATGGTTGACATTATTGATTGATGTGATTATGGAATGACGTTGGATATGAGTGTGATTATCATGAGTATTTTAGTTGATTAATATTTCTAGAGAATAAAGTGTACTTGGTTAATTCTTAACTATGTTACACATTATGAAATGCGATTTTATGTGGGAAACGTGATGATTTATGTGATGGATGAAGTGGAAAGGTTAATCGTCATGTGAGATTGTTATGTTGGATATCATGGTTATTGTTATGATTAGACTTGTTGATAAATGTGGCTAGAGAATGGTATTGTGCTTCGTTGGTTCTTTGAAGTGATATATGTTGTGAATTGCGGTATCATGTTGCGACATAATGATTTATATATAGTTGAAGGGGAAATCATGTTTTTCAGATCGGTTTGTTATGTAACCCTGAGTCTAGTATTTTCATGCTTGTCCAGTTCTATTGATTGATGGAGAAATGTTATACCTTTCGACTTAATCAGACTGTATTATATGTCAATTATTGTGCTTGACGAACTACGAATGGCTTGATCCCTGTTTAGGGTACGTAGGCAGTCTAACGGGAAGGTTAGATGCAGCCACAAAACATATGAAAAATAACTATGCAATTCGATTTTTGAGTTGTGCTTGCCCATATCCCGGAGGTGGGATATGATAGATACGGATTTTTGGTGACGTCACGTGTCAATTCTGGACGTATGTCGGGATTGGGGCGTGACAGGCGTGGTTGATATGTCTGCCCATATTGTGCAGGGAGCTGGCGGCCCTACTATAGACAGAGGGCATGTTTGAGTAAACAGGTCTTGCCACTGACCCCCACTTGTACTGATGACTTAGAGAAATGTCAGATAGCTTAGATCGGCTCCTTATAGCCTATAAATAGGTGAATCAGCTCCTTATGCAGGGTTAGACACTTTAAACGCTCACCAATAGGAGAAATGGTAAATGGTAAGTTGTCTGCAATCTTAACTAATCAAGAATAGAAATTTCTTTTTCCATGCTAGGAGATCGATTATTGCTTGCAGTCATGACCAAATACCAAGTGTTGTAGACTTATAACCGAGTAGAGAATTGAGAGTAATGAAATTACTTGTTTTACGATGGATGATATGCCAAGTTTGTGACCTCATCATCTTTTACTGAGATCAAATTAAGCAGGCCCTAAGCCCACATGTTAGGAGGCACCCCACACGTAATAGGTGGGTAACATACCATAAATGATGCTACTTAATGAGAATGATTTTCATGACACGAGCACACTAGTATTGTGATATTATGTGCCAATGATACAATGCATGTGTCAGTTTCTCTCTACACGGCATATGTTACCCACGAGGTAACAGACTACAAATGAAACCACTAATACTCGTGTCATATAAGTTGTTGATAAAAAATATTGATTAGACCGATAACCAACTATCACTAACCTATGACAGTTTCTCTCCAGTTCCACATACTGGTTCTATTTTGATGCTTGTAAATCAGAGTCTTTATTTCCCTCCCCTTCCCTCCCCTCCTATCTGAAGGGTCACGATTAAGCCACTTCAACATCTTATATTAATTTTTTATAGCAAGAGAAAGACAAAATAAGAGAATGTGAGAGGAGGGGATGGAAGGGAATGAAAAGAGGAGGGGAGAGAATCCTAATCCCTTTATCATACTGGTTTATCTGGTTTGGTTAGGTCATTGCATTGTCCAAAAAAATGGCTCTAATTGATTCATTAAGTGCCTACTTAACATAAAACACAGCTGGCCCTTGCAATTAACGAAACTTGGCACTGTCATGTCGTGCGTTTTCGATGGCTTCAAGGTGCTGATGTGTTGGGGGCAGCCTAACAAATTGGTTATATGTAGCTCAAGAGCGACATATGCCATGTGTTACTTCTACTTATTGCTTATCCAACTCCAACCACGTAAACTCGATAGCCCATTGGAAACGATCACCACAATAGCAAGACATATCGCCCCGAAACACCCATGTGTTGGAGTGTCACGAAGAAGTTTACCAAATACTTAATTTTATAGGTGAAAACACTTAAAAAACCGCTTTGAAGAAAGAAAAAAAAAATCCCTAAATTGTTATTGCATACGAATCGATTCAACTATTGTTTGGTGAGAAAGCTTCTTAGAACTATCTTAAAGTTCTTTATAATATTGTTCCTTCCAAAATAAGAGACCTATTCTCGGTGGAATAATCCCTCCGTATTCTGTTTTCTTATGCTTTAAGCAAGCAAGTAAACTACTTTAATTGCTGATTGCTTTCCAATGCGCGAAATCTGACAAATACCAATTCATAAGTGCTTTGGTTTTTTTTTAGGATAATGCTATTCACACTCATTTTTACCTTTTTGCTAAAACTAATAGTTATTGAGGGCCAAGTGGCAAACATGGGAGTTCATAATTTTAGGGTAGTTCTATTCACACACTGTTTTTTGACTCCCACACATCTTTGTTAACTTTTGTTCATCGATCTTCTTTGCTTCATTTGATCTGATGGTCCGAAATTAGGAAAAGTACGTGCAAAGTAAAAATAAGTATGTGGATAACTACATCCTAATTTTATACTTCAATTTAAAGGTTCTTTAAAAAGAGAACGTATTCCATCTAGCTAGCTGTATAATTAGGCACCAGCCTGCCAGGTGTGTGCCCTTCTTTCAATCATCATATCATTAAGGTGGTTGTCACCAACCATTACAGCCATATTAATCTAATCACATATTAATTAATAACTAATTAAAATAGTTAGCTCAAAGTATGTAGCTAATACTAATTATTCAACGGCATAAAAGACGGAAACATTCGTAGAAAGTAGAACGAAGGTCACAGAGCGCGTATTCTTTTTTGACCCGAGAGCAATTGTGCTTATTATTTTAGCCAACATACATTTGGTTTGGATGCACAAGTGAAGATATCTTATGACTCGTTCGGAAATGGTTTTAAAATGATTACAAGTGCTTTTAAAAGATGCTTGAAGTATTTTTCTAAAATTTACTTACATTTTTTTACAAATAATTGGTTCTACAAATATTTTCGCCAAAAACATTTCGAATCCTTTTAAAATCAATTCAAAATGAACTCTGAAATTAGTTATTAACTTGTTTGCCACAAAAAGAAAAAAAAAATAATAGGATTTCACTGAGTTTGGTTTTGGGGGTAATCTTTTCAGCTTTTGGTTGCTGAAGACAAGAGCTCGACAATTTGGTGCACCATTACATCAAAATTATGTAAGTAGTATGCATGATGTTGAACAATTAGTGGGGAAAATCATGGAACAACTCGACATGCGTACGTCTAAGAATAACATGTTTGAAGAATTCTAAAGTTGGGGATCTTCGATGTCCAATTTCGGCCACATTTCGTGTCATTCTGCATTGTAAGGAAATGGTAATTTACGTATTTCGTGTCGTTAATTTTAGGGTTTTTATGTTTTATTATTATGGCAAAATGACGAAATTTGCTAGGCCAAATACGTATTTTAAGAAGTTTACAAAAAATTCGGCGAGCATACCTTACCTTCATAAAGTGAAAAAAAATAAAATAAAATACAAGAAAAAATGGAAGAACATAAACCGAGAAAATGCTGTGAGTATTTAAACACAGTATTATCAAGTAATATCGTAATTTGATTTTAAATTTTATTATTATTAAGGAGATTGAGATGATTTGAAACTATTACAATAATTTAGGAGGGAGGATAATTTTGAACTCGTGACATATGAGTGAAAACCCGACATCTTATTCATTAAGATGTTGGACCACATGCAAGTAATATTGTAATCTTCTCTGTTGTTTCTATCTTGAAGCTAGGGTTTTGGAACCTTATGTATCTTAACCCTACAATCTTTTGTTGCTTATGTATCTTAACCCTACAATCTTTTGTTGCTTATGTATCTTAACCCATCTCCATCTAATTATGAAAAGAACCTTGAAATTAAACCAGAAATGTGACTTGTAATTAGAGATAAAGCAACAATCAATTCGTTTAAATCAATATCTTGTATTTGTCCTTTTGGGGACAAACTTGTATATGGTGGCTTATGTTAATCAAAACGCCATGACGTCCGGGACAAGGAAAAGCCAGTGCCAACCGATTTCCAACTTAAATAATCTTTGATAAAAAGGAAAAGTGGGAAGCAAACGAAATGATGCAGTTGCAGATGGCATGTGGGTGACGGTGGAAAGCCAAATCCACTAACAACTCTCCACCTACCGACGTTGCCTTCCAATGCGATGCCATGCCATGCCATGCCATATCTGATGATTAGTGCTGAACACATGTGGATGACCATATGCAAAGGATGTAGTCACTTTAGGGCTTCTCTTTTGTTTCTTTCACTAACCCTAAAAGTAAATGGTAAAATATTTAGTTTGAAGTGCCGACGGTGGAGAGAAGAGTGCATAAATCGTACTTTAGTCGTTGTGAAACTATGCTACAATCAATTTGCCGAGTGTGACGGTGAGATATTAACTTTGAATGATCGTAATTTGCGATGTGAATGATTGTGAGGTGTTAATTTATTGTGAAATCCGACATAAAACATGTTTAGGCGACTTTCCATTGTGGATGCCTTGGAATGACTCTCTTTGTTGTTAACATGATTTTCAAAGACAGATCAAGTGAATTTCCAAGAAATTTAGAAAAACATGGAGAGTTAGAATTAATGAATAAGAAATACTTAAGTTATATCCCAAGGTAGTCTTGTTGCTAGCTCCGCTACTGTACGTAAGTTATTGGTGCATTGTGAGACCTACATCAGAATGCTTAGGTGTTTAAGAAATTGTGAATGCATTGTAGATGACTATGAGACACATTATGAAACCCAAACCAAACTCTTCTAGACCCATGATGATAGCATTCCTCATTTATATATCCAATAGACTTGAAGAAAAAGGGGTAATGGCCGATTTTCTTCTGAAGTTTAATTTTATCTAATTACGTTTGAATTTTTATAATCGACCGATTTTCACCTTGAATTGTAATTTTAATCGATTACCATTCTGAAATTTTATAATTAGTTAATTTTCTCCCAAACTGTATTTTCCCCACTAAACCCTAAAGTTCAAGTGTATGGAGTGAATTAGTGGAAGAGAAGAAGAAAAAAAAAACTATATGTTGTTCATCATTGTAATCGGCTAAAATTGTAGTTTATGGAGAAATTTGACAACTCTTTACAAAATTGGGAAATAAGAAAAGGCACGGCGGCAGTTCAAAACTTGAGAAGACATGTTATCAATTTGGCCATTTGGTTAATTTGTGTGGTCTCTATCCAGTCATCCAACGGCTCCAATATCCCCGCACCTTCCAACTTTGGTCACATCTTTGTTGTCGACACAAAGGCCTCCTTCCTGCCCTTTCAACCTCACGCCAACTCCATTGCTTATCACTTTCCTCAATACATCCAAACACAGTCAAATTCCCTCTCCAAATTTCCCCCCTATATAAATTGTAAATTACAAAATACCACCCAAACCCCTTCCCCTTTCTGTAATTTCCCTAATTTCTCATGACAATATCTCCCCAAGCATTCCTGCCGCCAAAACGCCGGCCCTCGGCGGGGGCGTTCATGTCGCCCAAGCTCTCCGACCAGACCCTCCTCCGCTCCCTCCACCAACTCTCCCATGAAATCTCCTCCCTCGAGCCTCTCCAGTTCCTCCGCCGCCGCACCTCCCGCTCCATGATCCGCAAGTCAACCCTCCTCTCCATCCTCTTCGAAGACATCATCAGGAGCTCCACCGCCGTCTTCTCCCCCTCCGCCCTCCTCTGCTTCCAGGAGCTCTACATCCTGCTCCAGAGGATCCAGACTCTCATGGAAGATTCCTCCAACGGGAGCCGGATGTGGCTCCTCCTCCAGACCGAGTCCCTCGCCAACAGCTTCCACGAGCTCACCCTCGACCTCTCCACCTTGCTTGACATCCTCCCCGTCAAGGAGCTCCGATTAAACGACGATGTCGGGGAGGTCGTCTCCCTCCTCCGCAGCCAGTGCTCCCGCAGCACCACAAAATCGCTCGTCGATCCGAGAGACGACGCCCTCCGCCGCGAGGTTTGCTCGATGCTCGACCGCCTCAGGAGCGAGATCGCCCCCGACCACTCCAAGCTCTCTGATATTTTCGCGCAATTAGGGATTCGCGACGCTTCGAATTGCAGAGAGGAGCTCGAGAGCCTCCAGGACGAGTTCCAGAACCAGACCGAGGAGAAATCCAAGTCGCAGCTCATCGCCCTCGTCGGACTCGTTCGCTACGGCAAGTGCGTGTTATTTGGAGCATCCACACCGGGATCGGACCTAATCCGCCGTAGATCGGCATCGGAATTAAGTTTCCCGGTGGATTTTCGGTGCCCGATCAGTTTGGAGCTAATGCGGGACCCGGTCACCGTGGCCACCGGCCAGACATACGATCGTGATTCCATCAAGCTGTGGATTGAATCAGGACACAACACGTGTCCCAAGACAGGTCAGGCCCTGGCCCACACGGAGCTCATACCGAATCGCGCGTTGAAAAATCTCATCGCCATGTGGTGCCGCGAGCAGAGAGTCCCTTTCGAAACCGCGGAGAACAATAAGGGGCTGGTCAACGCCGTCAAAAAGAACAAGGCGGCGCTAGAAGCTACGCGGATGACGGGCTCGTTTTTGGTCAACAAGCTTTCGGTGTCTCAGTCGATGGAGGCGGCGAACGGCGTCGTTTACGAGCTCCGGAGTCTGGCGAAGACGGACTCCGACTGTCGCGCCTGCATTGCGGAGGCCGGGGCTATTCCTTTGCTGGTACGGTACTTAAGCTCGGACGTGGGAGAGACCCATCCGAACCTGCAGGTTAACGCCGTGACGACGATTCTTAACCTTTCTATTTTGGAAGCGAACAAAACGCGGATCATGGAGACTGACGGAGCTCTTAACGGCGTTATCGAGGTGCTGAGGTCGGGGGCCACCTGGGAGGCGAAAGGGAATGCGGCGGCTACGATATTCAGTTTATCAGGTGTGCACGCGTACAGGAAGAGACTCGGGAAGAAGACACGTGTCATAAAGGGATTAGTGGAGCTGGCGAGGGATGGGCCCGAGCGCGGGTGTTTTAAAAAGGACGCCATGGTGGCGATACTGAATTTGGCGGGAGAGAGGGAGGCAGTGGCGAGATTGGTGGAAGGCGGGGTGGTGGAGATGACCGTGCAAGTGATGGACGGGCTGCCGGAGGAGGCGGTTACTGTGTTGGAAATTGTGGTGAGAAGCGGCGGACTACTGGCCACTGCGGCGGCGTATCGCGCGATTAGAAAATTGGGGAGTGTGTTGAGAGAAGGGTCGGAGAGGGCGAGGGAGAGCGCGGCGGCCACGCTGGTGACAATCTGTCGAAAAGGGGGATCGGAGATGGTGGCGGAATTGGCGTCAATGCCGGGGATTGAGAGGGTGATATGGGAATTGATGGGGGTGGGGACGGTGAGGGCGAGGCGGAAGGCGGCGTCTCTATTGAGGATTCTGAGGAGATGGGCTGCCGGTTTGGATAGTGAGGTAGCGGAGGGGGGATATTCAACGGTGAATCATGTGAGTACATCGGCAACGACAGTAGTGGCAAGCTGATTAAATTTGGCGGTCACTAATTTGGTCGAATTTGATTGTAAAGAGAAAAAAAATCCCATTCATTCTTTGATATATTTGTTTCCATTTTCTTTGTTTCGATTTGTTTCACGATTAGATGAAAAAAAAATCCCATTCATTCTTTAATATATTTGTTTCCATTTGTCTCACCACATCTCTTGAATTGAGAAACATACCAATATCTCTTGTGTATTTGTTTTGCCATCTTCACCATATCTCTCCTCTTAATGAGAGAAAAATGTCGGTATTCATCGCCCATATATTTACTTATTCAGAATTAATCTCATTAAAATAAAGTACTAGAGATTATGATTACGGATTGCTTTAACGTTTACTAAGCAAATGGAAAGAAAACATGAGTGTGGAGCCAAAAATAATCACAAGGCGGCACATGTATTTTTGGATAAAAGATGACAAAAATACCCTTGAGACATACTGGGATTTCTATGCGCAAGCAGCGGGCAATCATCCATCAACCGAGTCAAGAGTGCCCAAAATAGGTAACAAGTTCAAATTTATCTCATCCATCTTTACTCCATATCCTCTACAAGGAAATCATTTCATAACCTTCAAAACCTTCCATATAAATTAAATTAATTAGGCTAACTAATGGATTAATTCCTAATTAATCCATTAATCACCCATTACACAAATTATCACCCATTACACACCAAAAATACCCCAAAGGGCCAGCCACCTTTTCTCCAAAGGGGACCGGCCATACTCTATATACTGAACCTCATTTTTCTCTAAAAAGCTAGTTCCACACTCTTAAAAAACTCCCAAAAACTCTCCAAACACTTTTCTCTCTAAATTCTAACTTTGGTATCAGAGGTTCTTCGGCCAAAGCCCCCCCCCCCCCCAAAAAAAATTCATCGTGGACGCGTGAGGCTCTTGGCCTTGACCTAAGGTGTTATTTGTTTTGTAGGTTCAATTTTGTCCAAGGACAAGGAGGAAGAAATTTGCATCCACAACAAGTAACGCCACAGTATCAAGAAATTCAAAGAATTTAGTTTGTGAATTAGGAGGAATTTGACACTTAAAATGGGGGTGGGACTATGATTGTTGGAGAAACGACCATCAGGTATCTATGTTTGTCCAACTCAATATATATGTTCACGTTGTTTCTAAGTTTCTAATTTTGCCCATTTAGTTTATCATTAACTAACATATAAAGCTATTTATTTAGAAAAAAGATTAACTTAGTAACCACATTAGTTTCAATTTTAAATTAGATGAACTACAAAACACTTAACAAGAGTAGTTGTAGCTGATTGACTGAGGCATAATAATCCGACTTCCTCATCTCCTCCACTAAAATGTGTTTGGATATAATTGTTCAAAGAGCCCAATAACGAACGGGCCTAAGTCTAAGCCCAAACTTCTGGAATTGAGCCATTTCCAAATTGGGAATTTTACAGAGACAGATATATGCATCCTCATTTGTGAGTGAAAGTAATGAGGTTTTTCTTTGGAAAATTGTCCAAAATGATCAATTTTTAAACCTCGATTGCTAAAATGATCAACATTTCAATATGGCGTAGATATATGATTACAATATGGGTAGTGCTATCCACACATCTCACTTTACTTCTTACACATTATCAATTATTTCTATTATTTGATTTTCTTCAATTTATTTGATCTGGAAATTGAGAGGAGCGCGTAGATTGTAAAAATATTTGTGTAGATAACACCACCCTTGCGATATAATCAATCTTTCACCTCTGTGTTGTCAATACATCAATAGGCGGTCATTATGACCAATATATTAAATTTATTCAGTTCAATAGTTGAGATTAAACCAAATTTCCAATGAATCCAAGGACTACGTTGTCTCGCTCTATCATCAACCCTAATTTCCATCCAAGACCAAGTTGTCTAGAAGTATATATAGCCATACTCTTGCATGTGCCGAGCAAACATTCCCACCAAAACCAAAACCAAAGCTCCCAAAACTTCCACAATTCACACATATCAATTGGCATAAATATTGGGCAGGCCTGGAGTTTTAATTCTTTGTTGTCCTCCTCCTCCTTCCACGCACAAATAATTGTGATAAACTCCAAAAACCTGTCCTAAGAAGGACAAATTCCAGTTGGTCCCCTCTCTGCTTCTTTATATGTATATACCATATAGTACTCACTGTTTTGGCTGTGGGTTTGGTCCGGTTACTTTCAGACGGCTCAGCAGCAGCAGGACGAAAGGGACCAATATTTTTTGACCGGGAATTATAGGGCTCTCAAACCTTCTGAATGTGAATCAAACCCATGCCCATTTCACCCACTGTTTCGCTTGTTGGCTGGCTTTTAAAACTGTCTCATATATATATATATATATATATATATATATATGTGTGTGTGTGTGTGTGTGTGTGTGTGTGTGTGTATCTGCAAGTCTCTGTTTCTTTTTTATTTTTTATTTTTTTTTAAAAAAAAAAACTTTAAAATTGTCTTATAAATGGGCAAACCAGCCTTAAACCCTAGCTAGCTAGGAACAATAATGATAAGAAAACTCAAGTTTATTTAACAAAAGATAAGAGTAACTGGATTACAAACTCAAACTTTAGGGCCTGTTTTCCTTCTTAAATTCAACTTTTCTCTGTTTTTGAAACTAATGAGTACAAATATATGCATTATTTATAAGAAAATTATAAATCATATTCAAATTGAATACAATACAACTCTTTACAAAGCCCTAGCTAAACATGAATAAATTATAAAATTATTGACACAAATAAATAAATAAAAACTCATATTTCACAACAAAGCAATGTGTTTAGCAAGTCTTGCCATTTTTATAAAAAAACGACATATTAAGTCACATATCCAACACCAGGTCTCCAATTTCAAAAAACCAAAAAACAAATTTTTCTTGGACTTATGCCGATATAATCCTCTTCTTGGAACGCCAGTGGTTCTTCTAGTTTATCCTTGTCCCATTTTGTACACTACTCCGAGTTTGTGGTTTAGGGTTTTGTTGTTACTTGGACTAGGGTTTCATTTCGGGTTGGACTTGGATGATGAAAGAAATATGGGTCAGTCAGTCTCCAACAAACAATAGATTATGCATAAAAACAAGTGCTTATGGCCATTCATTGTACGGCAAAAATCTGTGTTTGCTTCTGAAGTTGAATGAGTGGCAACTCTCAGAGAGGTCCCCAAAGTCCAAGAGTAACAGTGATCGTAAGAAGGTTGTCCTTTGGGGTAGTTTTATCCGGACCAGGATCCTCTCCTAATATAAGGATGAGGATTCTCATGATCAAGGGATGTGGACCGTTGGATTTTTATCCAACGGCTACAAACATGAGATCCCATTAAAGTTATAATAATTATAATCATTGGATTTTTATCCAACGGTCCACATCTCTTGATCATGAGGATCCTCATCCTTAGATTAGGAGAGGATCCTGGTCCGTTTTATCCATATGTGACCAAAGAGGCCTAAGAGCTGTGATAATCTGGGTCCCTTGTGTTGCTGTGCAGGTTAGGACCCTATGGATTTGGATCTCATCCGGATCTAAATTGTGGGGATCCTAGGATCCTTACATCTTAGTCATTCATCGTGTAGTCAAAACTCATTTGATTTGATTTTATTTAATATTAAACACAAATAGTATCAGATAAAAATTGACTTCACAATGTATGATAAACAATTATGATGTAAGGATCCCTCGTATCCCCACAAAATTGATTCCGGACCCTACCGGCACAGGCTGCATGTAAGCCACTTTGACAGGATGGAAAAGGATTGGAGGACATTGATAAGCCGTGGTACTATCAGAAACAACCTCCCAGTCACGATAAAATAGCTCCCAAAGAAAATATTGACAAAACTGAAAGAAGAGAGAGAGGGAGATTCAGTTTTTTTTTTCTTTAAATAAAATGTTAGCGGGGTAAAATTTGGACAAAATCACGCAATTAACTAATCATAATTAGATATCGAGTTCATATTAATGAGAGACGAACATACGCCCTTTCATTTAAGAACAGAATTGTGCTTAGCCTCCATGGGATGGATTATAGCCTAAGACAACTTACTTTAGACATATCTAGCTCACGTCTTACCATATTAATAAGCTCAATCTAGCCCCATATGACATAAACATTATATGTGCAAGGAAGCACATTAAACTTATTATCATTCATTTTTCTTTTAGGCCATCTTTAACCATGAGGACTATATTTTAGCTATTTAAAATATTATATTTTGAATGTGTAGTTTTAGACTATATTTTTTTTTTTCATTTTCAGCAGTATATGGTTATACACT
The DNA here is from genome assembly GCF_963583255.1 of Pyrus communis. Lineage (NCBI taxonomy): Eukaryota > Viridiplantae > Streptophyta > Magnoliopsida > Rosales > Rosaceae > Pyrus > Pyrus communis. The sequence continues at coordinate 4,841,748 of NC_084811.1, read as the reverse complement.
AATAGTTTCGTGTATTGAGAGAGAGAGAGAGAGAGAGAGAGAGAGAGAGAGAGAGAGAGAGAGAGAGAGAGAGAGAGAGAGAGAGAGAGAGAGAGAGAGAGAGAGAGAGAGAGAGAGAGAGAGAGAGAGAGAGAGAGAGGAATCTCATGTGACCTCCACATAAAAACTTTCTCAAAGAGCTAAATGTGGCCTGCTCGAGGACCTGCTCGAAGTTTACTTGGAGCTGACCTGGCTTGCTGACTAGAATATAGCTCCTTTGTGTGGAGATGGTTTTTGAAGTTTTCAAGATATATTGCTGCATATGGCTCTTGGCTAGAGATGATCTTAATTTCAGTGTTTCAGTCATTTAGGCCATATTTGGTGATCCTTGGTTTTTTCTCCCTTTTTCTTAAGTAATGTTATCCCATCGATGTACAAAATTCTAGCTCCGTCCTTACTCCTACTTATAAAAGAGGGTAATACTGTTACAATGCAGAGTTTTGTTCTTCTGGACCTTATGATCTATGAAATTTGTTGTCACTCACCGTTCAATCTTAATCTAATGGTAGGTGGTCATATAACTTTTAATGTTGTGCTTTTTGCTTTATCGTTAAATTAAGAACGGACAGTAGTCATAAAATCTAAGAAGATGAGATTGTTATACAATACTAGTCAAAATACTTTAAATAAAGAATCATTTTCCTTAAAAAGACAACAACTTAGGGCATCATTTTATTGAAAGACATAAATGTTGAATGATGTTATCTCTACATTTATTTTTATCTTTCACACACTTTTTATTAATTATATCTTTCGATCATTTTTATTCATTCGATTCAATAACTAAAAATTAAAATAAATGTGTAAAAAGTTAAAAAAAAAAAAAAAAAAAGTGTGATGGTACCATCCTAAATACAAAAGAGGTTGTTAAAAAAGTAAACAAAATAGTCATCATGGTAACTTTGACAATAAAACAAACTTTCTTTATGGGCAGGCTACCAGAAGGATAGCCATTTCCATTTCCACCTGGCGCTCTTTCTTTATACCAAACTTTTTCCCCTTGGTGGACCCCTAGGGGCCCTCAGAAAATTCCAATAAAACTCCCCCTTATTTATCTTTCAACATCAGCGGCAGTGTGACTGTGTGAGTGTGAGTGCCATAAAACTCATCTCTTCCTTCCTTCCTTTGTTTAACAGATTACTGAGTGGAAGAGAGAGAAAGTGAGAGAGGAGAGAGAGAGAGAGAGGGGTTGTGATGGGAAACCACAAGTTTAAATTATCAGATATGATGCCCAATTCCTGGTTTAGCAAGTTGAAAGACATGAGCAAACCCAGAAAAAAGCAATCCAAGAAGAAAAAACAACAAAAACAACCCCCATTTGCTGCTTCTTCTCCACCAGCAAAAAATTTTACAGAGCCCTCAAAGCCAAAGCTGCAACTGCCCCACCACCTCCACTACCCCCCAAGACAGTCTTACTACTTCACAAGAGAGCTCACCTCCCCTGCGCCTGCCCCATCTCACGGATGCCCCACCTCCTCCTCCCCCACCAATGACCCACCACCAAAAAAATCCAACAGACAAAAACCGAGGAACAGAACTACCACCTTGCCCTCCTCCGATCCCAACCTCCGAACTTCCTCTGTTTCCGCCGGCTGCGGCTGCCACTCCACCACCATTGAATCCGTCTGGACTAGATCCCAATCCCCACCTGGGATATGGTCGTCTTCCTCCTTCGACAGCTCTCCAGACCCGCCGTCAGAGACGGAGTTTCTCGACGACGACGATGAGCCTGAATTCCGGTGCGACCGCGTTCTCTCCGCTTACCATGTTGGCTCCGGCAAAAAAGACGTCGTTGTCGACGTCGAAAAGGCGTCACTGGCCATGAAATTATCCGATGTGAGAATTGTAGATGCGCCTGGTGATGGTTTGGATTCGTTTTCCGGGCTCGATCTCCCTCCGATTATAACCAAGCCAGCAAAATTCAGCGAAATGGTGAGCGAAGTGAAGAAGAGCAAGAACAAGAAGAAAGAACAGAGGAATATTACCAACAGCGCTGGTAGAAGGCTTCCTTCATCAAATGCAGCTATATCTCCCGGCTTCCGCCTTCGGAATTCGCCGAGGATTTCCAACCGGAAGATCAACCAGGCCTGCCTCAGCCGGCGGAGCGTGTCGTCGAATTCGAGCTCGAAGCGGAGGAGCATCTCCGACAGCTTTGCAATTGTCAAGTCATCGTTTGATCCCCAGAGGGATTTCAGGGAATCAATGGTGGAGATGATCATGGAGAACAACATCAAGGCGTCCAAGGATATGGAAGATCTACTTGCATGTTATCTTTCTTTAAATTCTGATGAGTACCATGAGATGATCATCAAGGTGTTCAAGCAAATCTGGTTTGATCTCACTGACATTGGGTCCAAGTAATTACAAATTACAAATTTCGAGAAAACAAAAAAAACTGTTAACTGTAAATTGTTAGTCTTAATTTCCTTGGTTAGTTTGTCTTGTTTCTAATAAATTTCATAACTTTTTAATCAAGGAGTTCATGTTTTCAGTTTTGGAAGACAACCCTGTTGTCAAAATTCAGTCTTTAATTTGTTCACAAGTTTCTTGTGTTTCTGGATGTGAAAGTGGAGATGGGTTTTTGTCCATGTTATGCTTCTAGGGTATAGAAGAGATCCGAGATGTCACAATGATGTATCTCAAATGTATAAGGCATTAAGTTTAGCTTAACTTATTCATATATCAGCGCGTCATTGACTTAAGATATATTTATTGCGGTGTCTCAAGAAATTTTGAATACGGCCAAAGACTAGCAGAGAAACTTTTCTACATTTGAAATGTTACGCTAAGATATTGATTTACATGTGATATGATTTGCTGAGATATTGACAACGTAGCATCCCCAGGTAGTTCTTCTTGAAGGGCAGAGGGTGTGTGGTTATCCTCGTGTGTTATATGCACTTGTCGTCGTGCTAGAGAAACCAAGAGGATACGTGAATTTTGGTTTCTGAAATTGAGCATTTCAATTTTCATGAACCCCGACCAAATTGTGGGTAACATATACAGGACTATACACATCAAACTGGTTGTGGGAGGACCCCATCAAAGACCGACACCTTCTCAAATCAAACTTTTGTTTTTTCCCTACGAAAAGAAGACACACTTCGAGGACAAAATTCATGTTTTCAAGCCTTTTTCCCCCGAAAAATTCAATGGTACTTCTGGCAATTTGGCCTTCATCTTTCAGCCATTTCTGGAAAGAGAGAGGAGATAAGATAACTTAAAAAAACCTCTTTGTCAAGTATCCCTCGGAGGTGATTGAAGAATCGTTCATGATTTAAAATTAAAGAATTTGACATTAGGAATTTTCTAGCACTAACTATCAAAATCTAACAGTCAAATATTGCGGTTTATAAAATAAACTAGAGCATAGTAGATTTTTGCATTATTTGGCTGTAAAAGTGAAGTGAAAATTCAAATACTAAAAGCTTTTGCTAGAGGCCTAGACTTCTACCCTATAAAATCTGTTGGAAGTACGAATTTTATTTTATTTTTCAAAATAAAAAGTGACTTCGAATATTTCAAAGACAAAGTACTTTTCAGACCCTTGGATTCATACATGGCATGCAGTGTAATATATGAAAAGAGAATCATGCGGCCTAGCAAGAGGATTTGTTTTGTGTTTGGTTTTTATATAGGACCAGGCGACTGAATCAGATTGGCTTCGCAAAAGAAAACAAGTATTATAGGTAATTGGTGAATTTTCCATTTGTGTACGAATATTCTTGTGAGAGAAATATTAGCGGGATTTTATAAAAAATAGAATTCTTCATAGATTTGCTAATATTTTATGTTTTTGGTACAATATTTTATATTATTAATATAAAAATTAACGTTAAACTGCGATGTGACAAAACGTAAAGCTACACTTTTGAAATAGTTCCCTAACATTCATCTTTTTGTAATTTGAGCCTGCACTTGTCGCTTAGGGTTAATTGACTTGTTTTTTTGTGGCAGTAACAGTTTTAACCAATACATGAAAAGAAAGCACCCAGTTAGTGTAGTGTCTTTCTGGGACATGGAGCTTCAAGCTTGGCACTCTTTCCATTAGACAAAAGAAAAGTAGAGCATGTATTATCCTCATGCATGTGATATATTATTATTCAATCTTGTAAGTCCCTAACTTTGCGGTTTCAATATTATTGGTGTAAGATTCTAAAAAAACTTCATATAAAGTTAAAGAAACTTCGAGTGTAAAGAGAAATGTTATTAACCAACTGAATTAAACATGAGTCATTTGCTTATATTTTCGATTGACATTTGGAATGTATCAATTCAAAAGTCACAACCCATTTTTCTTCCTAATTGGATTTCCTCCGCAGTTAATCTTCTAAAAACTTCAGGCTTAGAACTGTAATCAGGTTTTGGTGCAGATGGCAAAACAGATGAAGGAACTCACTTCAAAGTAAATGCAGAATTACAAAAACGAGAGAAGGACTTGACCTATAACTCGCTGATCTTGGAATCCGCTTGCTGAGCATAAGTAATCGCCTCAGAATCAATGTCTTGCTTCGTCGAGTTCGAGTCATAGGCACATATTGCACAAAGAAGGAAAGTGGTAGGGTCGAACTAATTAACAAGTAAATCTTCAGCGTACGCATGATTGTTATACTGACATGTGATATTACAAATTCACTTATTTCGAAACATCTATATGTATGTATTAATACTATAATATTCTAACTAGGTCCAAAACATATAAATCATGTTATCCAACTATAATATAAATAATAGATTAATAATACTATACGGCGTCGTTGCCGTTCCATTACAGATTTATTTTTATCACTCATCTTCACCTAATCATAAAATGTCCACACGCATTTCCATATTAGCTAGGTTGAACTATTGTTAACTTTAGCTTACACAAATCCAAACAACCAAGAAAATGGGAATTAGTAGCTTGTTAACTTTTGCCTAATAGCTAAATGAATTCTGTATATTATCACTTTATTAATTTGAGGATTCCATTAAGAATATAATAGAGACAAACTATATGTATAACAGGAGATTAGTTGGATGTAACACTTAACCCACCTCAACTTTAGCTAGAGCAAGCTAGCCTTATTGGTTAAGACTACGTACAGACACTTGGAGTGTTAAAACAAAGAGTAAAACTGTGTCATTTTTAGAGTTTTTGTTGAGTCAACAAAACACACTGGGCTACGACATGAGATTAAATATTGAACAACCTATTTGCTCAATTTACTATGCGGATTGAAATTCAGCAACCAGAAATATATTTTATTTGGATACATACTAACCATGAAAAAACAAAAAAAACATGTTGTATTTTTGTGTGTGTGTGTATACACGTATATCTTAATCCTATTCGAATATCATTTGACAAAAACAAAAATTAGCTTTTTGGCAACAGTCGTGTGCACGGCATCTATCCTCCCTGTAAGAGAGATGACGATTAATGTAAGCAATGATGAAACCCTCCGTTCGTCCCTTCTCCACCAAATTTATTGATTATAATGAAAGTAAATGGATAAAATTTAAGCAGAGAAACTATGTCAAGACCCACATAGAAACAAACGAGTTGATATTGGACCGAGATAAAAAAAAAAAAAAAAAAAAATAAGAAGGAGAAAAGTTAAGTGTGTGCTTGTATCTATCACAGCGTCACTCTCCTGCCCTTTTGCAGTGTCATGAAGCACTCTGAGAAAAGAACCAAACGGACAACTTATGCAATTGCAGCTTAAGACAAAAAAAAAAAAAATTGTTTAAATGTCGCAACAAATTGTATAAAGTAAAAAATAAAAACCAATCTGCTAAATAAAATTATCCACCGCGAAAATATTTAAAGATATCAAAAGATTATTGTTATACACGATATATATAATTAATTCACATGCTAAACTATTGATCTTGTGAACGGTTGTTCTAATATATTGCATATCTTCAATATCTGTATATGAGGAGAAAAACTTGTGAGGGGCTCAACATGTCACTGGACAATGCTAATAGCACTATGACTCAATCAAAATTTAACATGTCGTAAAATTTTTAATTATGATTTCATAGTTATGTTACCTTTTAAAGATTTCATATATAATTACATAAAAACTTAAAAGATATTATAAAGACTAGTAAAATTAAAAATAGACTCCAGTCACCCAATCGGACCAGTCCTCCATCATCTAAGAATTCACCCCTCTGGCGCAAATGTTGGTATCATTTGACTAAACTTCAAGGGAATAAACTTTATATTTTCCATTCTCATAGATTTTCTTGTCATGGTTAGCCTAATTCTTTGAAAAATAAAGCAGAAATCTTTTGTGTTTGCAGAAAATGATTCATCATTGGAAAAAAAAAAATATGGATTCAATTGTATGTAATCGTTTTCATGACCAAAGTCTATACAATTCCAATTAATCCCTTACTTAGGAAACTTATCAACATCAACCCATATTAAAGTTTATCTCCTAGGCTTTTCCGGTGGAGGAAGTCTGAGTGGGTGTTAATATTTTTTTAGTTTTTATGTAAATAGGAAATTGTAGTTAAATTTAACCATATGTCAAATTTTGATTGAATCGTAATGCTACTAGGCATTGTCCAGTGACATTTTTAGCCCTACACAAGTTTTTCTCGTACATGAGAAAGGGACTTGTCAATTTCTTCTTCAAAATATCAACAATGTATTTCTTCGTGAAAATACCAAAAATGTTGCTAATTTTCCTTTATTAGTTTCACACTTCACTTAAAATCAACAACATTGTTCAAAAATAAATAAATAAATAAAACATCAACAACATCGACATAATAAGAATAATATAGTAATTTTAGTTAAAATGCAAAATAAAATAATTAAATTCTTCCACACTTTTCTCCCATCTCTTTTTCACGTTTTTCTCTCACATGCATAGGATGTGTGAGATTACTGATTTTCAGTATTAGAACTTAGTTGACCTATCATATCTGGTAAATAAAATAAAAAATCCACATATCACAAGTACAATATATATATATATATATATATATATATATATATATATATATATACACTTTCTACTTAAATTTTTTGACAAATATATCTTCACCAAGGTGAGACCAAAGAGTGATCAAAATGAAAGCGATGAGCGACTAGGATGATCTCAGGTCCATTCAGACATGTACAAAAAATTAATGCTATGCTTATGATTTTTAAGATTTCTTCGTAGGGTAAGGGCCATTATCCGACTATTTTATTTATTTATTTTAATTTTATTTGATTTGAGGATGGTGGTTTCAATAGAGTTTAGGTAATTGCTGCTTGTGCGCTTTGAGGAGGACTCTGGTTTGGGGATCAGTAGAGGAAGAGAGGAAGAAATTCAATGAGGCTTGGGAGGTTTAAGCAGAGGATGATAAGAACAACACCATACCAAACTCAAACGACGGTGTTTGGTTGCTCACTGCAAGACAAAGTAATTTTTGTAAGATCAGATGAGCGTTTCGGATTGAGACTTTTGAGATCCTCCTAGATTAAAATTCTGATTCCACCACTGAATTAATCTATACGTTATGCACATGCAAGCTACAACCATATAATATTTTACTTGCTATGTATCTAGGCCTAATAATACAATAATTATTTGACCATACTATGGCTACGTTTATCCTACGTTTATGCTATGGCCCTATGGCTGTGGGTATATTTATTAGAGAATCATTGCAAGATGATTCAAACTTCAAAGGATTGGACGGTTGAGATTAAAAGGTTTAATATCCAGGTTGTGTCGGCGTGCTGGACGGGAAAAAAAAAGACAAGGGTCAGAAGAAACTGATGAAAGGGTCGATGACGTAAAGAGAAAAACAAAGCACCACAACATCTATCCGCAGATTCTGGGCTTTTGCAGTGTCGTCCGACCCGAATCGTCGCCACTGTCATGCAATGTAAAACCAGTAAAATGTACATGCAGAAAGCTAGCTAGGTAGTTCCACACTTCACTCCTTGGCTACTTTGGTAAGCAAGATTAAACCCTAGCTGGGCCTAGGGGCTCAACTAAAATGTCCGATAATTGGTGAGCATTCGTTTAATAAAATCTTATTCTTCCACGTGTGACTATTGCCAACCTCGACATTTCCTTTTTTGTTTTTATTTTTGTTTGTTCCTCACCTGTTAATTCATAGCCTCAACATCTTTTGCAACTAAAATATAGTTCCATAGCTTCACTCGCTCAAATAATATTTATATTGTGTTTAAAAAATGAATCATTCGTTCAACAAACGTTTATCACGCGATAAATTAGTAATCAATAAATATATCTATTTAGTACGATAGTTTAGTGATCTTGTGGAGAAGATTTTATGCATACACAAACCACAAGCAGCTTGACCTACCATTTCACATGCATGCATTGGATGTGCCCGTGCAGTATAATATTTAATCCAACTAACTATGCCCGTGCAGGTATAGAAGGATGGAGTTTGACCAATCAAATGATTGAATTAGGGTAATCTATCTACAGACATAAACTGCGGCTATCATGTTCGGATGTTCCTACAGCGGTCTTAAAATCAACCAAATGGAGTTGCAGAGACCTAAAGGGCACACCATGCTCCAAAAGGACCAAAACCCGAAAAACATATTTGAGCCATATTCTAGTTAAAATTCATCTAAGCTATTGATATTTGAATTTGGATTAGTCGGGTTCTACCTAACTTGGCTAAGCCATGTCTACAAACCCAAACACCAATTAATTGCACAAAAACATGATGGAGGAACATCTTTGTAAAGATTGAAGCAGTAGCTTCAATGGAGGCGATTAAGAAAAGCAGACTTGCAGATACAGAGAAGAAGAGAGAGAGAGAGAGAAAAGCTTTCTTGTATTTCTTGAGTGTCAAGTTACTTTCCTTACACCTTTGCCATTTGTATTTATATGATTACATTGCTTAATGCATAAGCTAGTATTCTAACAACAGATTCTAACAACCTTATAACTTCCCTTGGATCTTGTGACACTTGTCATCATCTAGACCCTTAAATTCCCTTCACTTGGATTCTCATCTTTGTGTTTGTTTACACTCTTACATCCCTCCCCAATCTCATGCTCGAGTGAACTAAGCATGATTGCTAGAATGCTGCTAGAATAAGGTGCATATAAACCCTTTGTGAGTATATCAGCAAATTGTTCTGCAGATGAAACATGTTGCACTTGAAGATCTCCTCTTGTAACTCTTTCACGAACAAAGTGATAGTCAATCTCGATATGTTAGACTTTGCATGAAACACCGAATTGGTTGATAGAGATATAACTGAGATGTTGTCACAATAAATCATTGGTGCTTGATAAAGAGTAATGTGTAAGTAAAAAATAATTGTCTTATCCAAGCTATTTTAGCTGATGTGATAGCTAGAGCCCGATACTCAGCTTCTGTGAATGGCCTCGACACATTGTGCTGCTTCTTTGATGCCCAAGATATAGGATTGGACCCTAGAAAGATCACAAACCCTAAGGTAGATCTTCTATCATTTGGATCCCTAGCCTATTCTGCATCACTATAAGATTAAAGATGTATTGGCCCTGGTGTAAAGCGAATTCCATAATTTGATGTACCCTTAAGATACATGAGAATTCTTTTGACTGCAATGACATGGGACTCCATAGGATTATGCATGAATTGGCATGCTTGATTCACACAGAAGGCTATATCTGGCCTTGCAAATGTGAGATATTGAAGGGCTCCAACCACACTTCTATATTGATCAAGGCTATGATATGGCTTTCCATCATTTTTTAGAAGTCTGTGATATGGCAAACATGGAGTAGCACAGGGTTTGCAATCCTGCAAATCCACTTTGTCAACCAACTCACTAATATATTTAGACTGGGAAACAAATAAGCCTTCATCTGTGTGACTAATCTGCAACCCCGAAAATAATACAGATTACCTAAATCCTTCATCTCAAACTCTGTAGTAAGTTCTTTAATGACTTGAGAAATCAACTGAGATGAGCTTCCAATTAAGATAACATCATCAACATAAAGCAGTAATACTGCAATGCCTTGGTTAGAATGTTGAACAAACAAAGATGGATCAGCCTATGAAGGCTTGAATCCCATAGTAGGTAGAAAACTGGTGAATCTGTCATTCCCAGCTGTTGGAGCTTGTTTGAACCCATAGAGCGATTTTTGAAGCTTGCAGACATAATTTGATGGATGTTGTGAGCTTTGAAATCCTGGAAGCTGCTCCATATATACTTCTTCTTGTAAAAAGCCATGTAAGAATGCATTTTTTATATCTAATTGCCTTAGTTGCCATTTGAACTAAGCTGCTAAAGCAAAAATGAGTCAAAGGTAGGTTAACAAATGCATGTGTTTCCAAGGAATCTAAGGCTTTAGATGCAGGCAAAGAATCTAAGTCACTAGATGCAGCCAATGAATATGGGGCATTAGATGCATTTGTAGTTATTGAATATGTGATATTTGATGGAGATGCATGAGAATGAAGTGGTGATGTGACTCGATTTGTTAATGTAATGCATGTCAGAAATGGACAAGAGTACAGTGAAGGAGGCATGACTATAGTTGGAAAGGTTTATCAGAACTTGAAAACTGTTTGTATCGAAAAACTGATTCATCAAATAAGACATGTCTAGATATGCATAGTTTATTTTGAGCGATGTCTAAACATATGAAGCCTTTGTAATTCCTTGCATAACCCAGAAAGACCCATATTGTTGTTTTTGGTTGTAACTTAATAGTGTTATATGGTTTTAAGAAAGGAAAATAGGCACAACCAAAAATTTTGAGATGATTAATATTGGGAATTTGACCATATAACAGTTGATAAGGAGAATGCATTTTCAAAGTGACATAGGGCATTCTATTGATTAGATATGTTGCAATAGCACAAGCATGAAACCAAAAAAGATTAGGTAATTTTGCAGTTTGAAGTAGGGTAATCGCAGTCTCTATAATGTGCCTATGCTTTCTCTCAGCTAAACCATTTTGTTCAGGGGTGTATGGACATGATTTTTGTTGAATAATACCATTTTTAGCTAGAAAAAGTTGAAATTGAGAACTGGTATACTCTCCACCTCTATCACTTTGTAGAACTTTTACTTTGGCAGAAAACTGAGTACGCAGAAAAGCATGAAATTTGACAAATAGAGCAAACACTTCTGATTTATTATTCAATGGGAAAATCCATGTAAATCTTGTACATTCATCTATGAAGGTTACATAGTATCGAAATCCTTCATATGACAATAGAGGGGCAGGTCACCATACATCATTATCTATGACTTCTAGTGGATGTATAGACTTGGTTGTAGGAAAAACAAAAGGTAACTTGGTGAATTTTCCTTCTAGACATGATGTACAAACTGATTTACATGTGTTAAAAGATGCAGAGACTTTATTTTGATAGAGCATTGCAGAGGTGATTGCATTAGATGGGTGTCCTAGCCTTTGATGCCATAAACTTATGCTAACAGGTTGTGCAAGAAAGCATTTTTGTGATCGAGATGATGCAGATGATGGCTTCTAATTAATAAGGAAAGGTATATGGTAATAGTCAGCCTTACACAGCTCCTTGAGTAGGATTGTCCTTGTGAATTTGTCCTGAACCAAAAAAGAAACATCATCACATATGAAGCTGCATCTATTAACCTTACATAGCTGATAAATTGATACTGGATGCTAAGATATTTTTGGAACATGTAACACATTCTTCAATGCAAGTACAAATGTGTAATTTTGAAGTTCCGATGTGAGAAATTTGCAAATTTGCACCACTTGCTGTGGTTATTGTGTCACTGCCTTGATATGGATTCACTAGTCCCAAGTTGGCTAGCTCATAAGTCATATGTGAGGCTGCACCAATATCTGCAACCCAAAACTGTTCCATAGTTGCAGATGGTTGATGATTGACATGCATGGCTGAAAGATTCGAGGGTGGTGACGTGCCTTGATAGGCAAAATTCCCTTTGTGATAGCACTGAATAGTTGAATGACCAAATTTCCAGCAAATTTGGCATTGAATTGGAGAATGAGAACCTATGACTGGTGCACTATGTCTCTAGAAGCAATTAGCTGCAACATGCCCTCTTTTGTTATGTGGGAATCTCAGAAGGATGATCTAGACAACAAGCTTGAAATGGTCTTGGAGCACCAAGAATTCCAGGACTTGCATTTGGTGGAGGATTATAAGGCCTTGGTCCAGAGTAATATGATCTACCTTTTCCTTTGCCTCTGAGTTATTTCCTTTGTAACCTCCAGAACTTGAGAAGCCTTGATAATGACCACCATTGTTGTGAAATTGACTGCCATTAGTGTTGTAATGACCCCCAAAAGTTTGACTAGAAGGTAACTCATTACCATTACTCTTATAGGTTTGGTCATTGATTCCAAAGCTTGAACCAATTTCAACAGAATGCGAGTAATTTTGATCAAGAACTAAAGCTTTCCTTTTGTTGATTGCAGTACCAGCCACCATTGCAGAACCAAAAGATGTTGAAGACTCCAAATATTGACCAATTATAGTCTCTTCTGCCAACAACTGAGACCTGAAATCCTTTAGTGAAATATTATTCTCTCTTCCTCTTATGACACATCTAAAGGTATTGAATTCTGTAAGAAGACCTTTCAAGGCAAGAATGATTATATCATCATCATCAAAATGAACACCTGCAGCTGCGTGATAATCCCTTGCATCCTTGATCTTTTGCAGATACACAGAAACAAATTCAGACCCTTGGAGTTCAGTTTTCATTGAAAGATTGTAGCTTTTGTAACTGTTGAAAATCTTTCAGCAAGTTAACCCACATTTCATGAGAACTTCGGCTCCAATGATGTATGACATTGCAGTTGTAGACAGAGTTGCAATGATTAATTGCTTAAGGGCACGATTGTGCATCTTCCAAACGAGATAATCATTTTTTTCAATCCCTTCAATTGTAGAATCATCATCAAACTGTGGAGGACATTTTCTTGATCCATCCACAAACCCCATAATGCCATGACTTTCGAAGAGAAGTGTGATATGAGAACTCCATGTGAGTAGTTAGACTCATCGAGCTTGATTGTAACGGATGTAGAGATGGTGGGAATAAGACTGGTGATCAGAGACTGAACAATCTTGAGCTGATCAGCAGTAACCATTGTTGATGTTGTGTAGAATTATTTCACTGAGACAATTTATCGAACAATTGATATGCAGAAAAGAAGAGTAATTTCTTGAAGCTCTGTGGAGATTGGAAGAAGCCAATTGTTTTTGTTTATCACATAACAGATTGCAAACTAGAGGGTAAAGAAGAGAAAGAAATGCTTTAATTGAGGTGTGGAAGCGTCAGGTCGATGTTTGGCGATGATACCATGTAAAGATTGAAGCAGTAGCTTCAATAGAGGCGATTAAGAAAAGCAGACTTGCATATACAAAGAAAAAGAGAGAGAGAGAAAAGCTTTCTTGTATTTCTTGAGTGTCAAGTTACTTACCTTACACCTTTGCTATTTGTATTTATATGATTACATTGCTTAATGCATAAGCTAGTATTCTAACAACAGATTCTAACAACCTTATAACTTCCCTTGGTTCTTGTGACACTTGTCATCATCTAGACCCTTAAATTCCCTTTACTTGGATTCTTATCTTTGTGTTTGTTTACACTCTTACATCTAACACCCTAATTTACTTAAAACATTTCGAACAATTTTTTAAACGTTTTGATAGTTTAGCGGATGAACAATGTCGAAAAATTACATTTGTTAGTCTATTTAATTAACTTTTCATCTTCAATAACACTCTTTATTTTAACAAACTTTAAATATTTTATTATCAATCATTTTAAAAAGAAAAAACTCAACCAACTCATTTTCTAAAATCACCGTAACTCTCTTCCTTTTTCTCCTTGGTTCACGGGTCCACTCTTAAATTTTATTAATTTTTACCATTAGCATTTGAACAACGGCTCTACAAAATTAAAGATCAACTATTCACTTTGCAATTATGTCGAGTCCTTTATAGAGTCTCTTAGAGAGAATTTTTATGAATTTGCCTTATTAATTAAACTAGATTCTATTGGTTTTATAATTTCTTGGAGATGCTTACTTGTACAATATTTGTGAATCATTGTTGAATTTGTTTGCATTAAATATACATCGTCATGCCATAGAGTTTGTGTAACTAATTGACTTAATTTTTTTTTAATATAGGAATCCCCTAACACATGAATTAATATGACAGACTAATGTCTCTCCTCATGCATTTATGGTACCACATGAGGAGGCAACGCACTTTTAGGACCAAAATGACAAAAAAACACCTTGATTTAATTAACAATGGATCAAATGATTTGCCAAAAATGAGGGCATTTTTGTTACTTTACCTTATTTAATAGTGATTTTTTACGGAAGTTCCAAATAATAGGGTGGACAACTCAATGACCACATTTCTATCGACTTCGAATCTCAAAATCAATGTGAAAAGTTATACCAATCTAAAAAACCATTTGACTAAAAAGCCACGTATAATGCAAGTATGAAGTTGCTGTGTACATGTTACACGCTCATTGGACAAGTTCAGTTATCACGTACATAGCAGAAAAAAAGAGAAGAAATTTGTCGAAAGAGAGAAGAGGGTCGTGGTGGGGGACAAATGCGCGCACGTGTGTTAGGGAGACAGAAAAATCTTTGGAGAATTTATGAGTTTAGATATAGACGACCATTTATCTCAAGAACCTTATGTGCAGATTGTCTCTAGCTAAAAAGTCTCAACTCTGTCAATTTAACTGTTACTTTATTTAATTACCATGCATTGCATGCAATATCCCCACCACTTGCCAATAGGAAAGAGACGAAAACGATATTTGGGATTCAAGATTTGGGCACGTCATAAACTCGCAAACCAGACAACTCATCTAATTCCCCTGCTACCAAACACAAAAGAAAACAGTTAAATCCAGATGAGTCAGTCTCAGGCTGATAGATGATGTTACACTGCTAAAATTTATCGACTTCTTAATTACAGTTCATATGGAAATAAGTTGGGAAAGTGTCTTTCTTATGCACTATTATCGACGTGAAATTTTCAGACCATTGAAGGAGTCAATCACAAATAGTTTAATGCATGCATGTGTCGGTGGTCGATCATCTTGTTTATCTGTGGCATGAAAAAGGAGTGTGGCCAGTTACCAAATTATTGAGCTACATAAAAGTGTATTGAAAATTCTTAACGTATTCTCTCGTGACTGTTAACAAATTATCGAGAGGAAAAAAAAAAAAGAATCACAAACTCTGGATAAGACTTATTCTTATAGAGTTACAAGATGAGTATTTATAAAGATCTAATTTTGAAACAAACAGAATATTAAGCAATCTTGAAACCCTAATAAACAAGGAATATTTGTTTATTTGCCCACCACCCGGCCCACCCGCCCCGCCCCCACCCACCCCCCGGCGAATTGTATGCAACTACCAATTTTCCTTTGAACTTTAATTTTAATTGATTACTCCCTTAAATTTTTATAATTAACCAATTTCCCTCTTGAACTTTAATTTTAGCCGATTACCTCCTGGAACTTTTATAAATAGCCAATTTCCCTCATGATGTTAGATTTTAAAAATTTTCATCTAATTTTTCATCCATTTTGATCACAGAAATAACACATGACAGTTGTATGATGGCAAAAAGGATGGAAAATTGAATGAAAGTTTTTAAAATCCAACACTAAGGGGGATTGGTTATTTATAAAAGCTCAAAGGCTAATCGGTTAAAATTAAAGTTTAAGGGGAAAATTGGCCAATTATAAAAATTCAAAAGGATAATCGGCTAAAATTAAAGTTCAGGGAGCAAATCAACTAATACCTCTATAAACAAACAGACAAATTAATCATAATCTTTATCCTACTAGAAGTCTTAAATACATAATATATATTAAAAAATATCCTAACTTTTATCTCACTATATATGCATACTATGATTGCAGAGTGAGCTTAGATTAGATCTGATGTTTTATGATTCATTTTCACTCGATAAAAGTCGGAGAAAAACTTCTTCAGTTCTCTGTCATCTTCAAACACTAGTAACTTCTTGAATTTTTGATTCTCATAGTCGTTTCTATATGATTCAATGGGCTCGATCACATACATCAATAGTTAACAACCATTATGTTAACACGGTCGACTTCCAAAAGAGAATCTCACCTAATTAACCAGTTGTGTTTCGCAAATCGGGTAACAGCTCCGTCTTACCAAATGCATGTCCTTTTTAGGTTTCTCTATAGTACGAGTTGTGGAACACTATTTCACTTCATAGGCCGGTGCTCACATGCTTGTTAAAGCATGCATAGTTGATATTGTTGTATATTGGAGAAAAATGAATGGGGGTCCCAAGTACAGGCTTTCTTAATGAGGGTAGATGGACTTTTGCCAAATATCAGATTTCAAATCTTGAGAGTTAGTTGATATTGATTAGTGATTTAACAAGAGAAAATGATTAAAGTGACCCCGACAACACCAATAAATAGATTATGTACGATTCTCTGATTAATTTACCCCCTAATACAAGCTAATTTGAGTTTGATTTGTACATTCAATCTAATTCTAGGGCTCATAATCTTTTTCTTGTTATGTCATATGGGGCTCTAACAGTGACGTCTCAACCAAACAAATCTAATCTGCCCTTGCCAATTGCTATTCAGCTGGAAATATAAAACATTAATCAGGTAACCAAGCTTCACTCTTTTCAATTTTCATTTGTAACCAACCGAATAAATCTGGCAATCAATCAAGAATCTTTGGCGAAGAATAAAATGTAACCAAATCATCGAAAATGTTGTTTTTGTTGTAAAATCGACGATGTGTGTACAGTGGAATAAATAAAATAAGACACAAAATTTACGAGGTTCCTCTACAGTCAGTGTGACTGGAGTACGTCCTCGGGCAGTAGTGGTGCTTTCATTATAATTGGAATAATAGGAGTACAAAGATAACTTTATGTATTCTCTCCTCTCCTCTTCCTTTCCTTCTTTTTCTGCTCTCTGCATTCAAGGCATACGGAGTGCTCTATTTATAGAGCAACTCCAAGCACACAATATAATCTCCACATATCAATATTCTGCCAAGGTTTTCAACACTTTGGCAATGTTTTCAATGTTGTGGCAGGTATTCAATACTGTGGGCATTCATTACCCACTAGTATTTTCAACACTCCCCCTTGGATGCCCACATATCAACATTAGTTGCCTCGTTAAAATCTTGATCTATTTTTGGATGCTCTCTCTTGATGAGTATCTCCCCCTGATTTCAAATTCTTTAGGCTGATCATTGATCCTGCTTCTTTAGTCTCTTAGCGGTGATAGTTGCCGAATGAGGTGTTTCACTTGTTGTTAACTTTCCACAGACTTGTTCTTGAACTGGGTTGGAGGGCCTTCTGCTAGACTTCATCCAAAGGTCTGAATTTACCTATTTTATCTGGAGCTGAATTTGATTCAAGGGTGGTGGACACTTGATCTTGAATCGGACTTGTGATTTCTTCAAAGACCGTCTAGGCTTGATCTTGAATGAAATTAGACCATGAGGAGCTTCATGTGACAAATGATCTTAGACTTTGTCGGGGATGAACTGACATGTGTTTGTTGTGGTTGTCTCCACAGGCTTCAATGTATCATTTTCACTTGCCTTACTTGCTCCTTTGCAGAAGTGGTATTTTCCTTATGCAGGTTTGGCATCTTCTCGTGTAGTATTTGTCCTCTGATACAGGAGTGGGATGCAAACCTTGTATTTGAATGGACCATCACTTCTTGGTGGCAGCGGAAGTTTGAGTGGAGGTTCCGACATATTGCTTTCTTTGTCCTTGTCTTGGCAGGTAAGAACAAGGACAAAGGAAAGGACAGGGAGATTGCATGATATGAGATACTCTTGCTCTCGTCCCTGATGATATGAGATACTCTTACTCTGGTATGACTTGTTTGTAGAGGTATTCTCGGAGAGGAAGAAAACTGAGTATTTCGAGATACTTTGTGAAAGATGCATTCTCGGAGATGAGGAAGAGTTAGATATTTTTCAGTTCTGCCTTGCCATGGAGGACAGAGGTTGACATATATATGGATTTCCCAATAGCAGGTAGTAGTGATGTGCCTTTACTCTTGTCAGCAACTGTGGTGTAATTAGAACAGTAAGATTCACGCGTTTTCAACTTTATCAGAGATCTTTGACAAAGTTGCACGTGATATCCAAGAGCTGAGATTGCGTCTGAGAAATGTTGACAGAAGTCATGCAGGGAAATCCGGCTTTTGAAATTCGAAAATCAGTGTCTCTTCGATTTTTGAATAAGTGGTCCTGTTGCCCCTCCTTTTATAGAGATATCAATTTTGTTCAGAAACACTCAGAAAATTGTTGTCTGCAGAAATTTCCCTTTCTTGCACTTCTGAGATTTTATCTGACTTCCTTCATTATTTCTGAAAATGGCTTGCCCATCTAACATTTGCTTAGATTTGAGTCTCAGGATTGATACAGACGAGCAGCGTCAGGATAACATATGGCGCCCGTCCTTCTCATCTTATAATGGTCCTCTTACGGTTGGGGACTCTGTGATGAAGGATAACATAACTGCTACAGTGGTAGCCAGGAATCTTCTCACTCCAAAGGACAACAGAATCCTTTCAAACCGGTCTGATGAGGCAGCCGTTCAAGACTCATTGGCTCTCAATGTTCAATGTGCGGGCTCTGTATCCAATATGGGCCAGCGCTTACTTGCTCGAACTCATTAAGTTGAATCATTAATGGCTGAGGTGGCAAGTCTTAAACAAGAGATTAGAGGGCTCAAGCATGAGAATAAAGTGTTACACATACTTGCAAATAATTACTCTACGAGCATGAAAAGAAAGCTCGACCAGCTACTGAAATCCGAAGGTCGGACTCAAAATGACAATCGGGGGTTCGAGTCTTTATTCCAAAGACATCCATTGTCTTAGCTGTCTGGAGTTTCACCAAGTATTGAGACTCCAAATAATCAACTTCTGGTGTCTTCCCCTTCTGGGGTACTTCCGAGTACTGAGGCTTCACATGAGTAACCTTTGTGAAGGTTCATTTCTGTTTGTTTGTTTTAACTCATGTGTATGTAATTTCTCGGAGATATTAATATATAAGCTTTATTTCATTCAGTGTATTGTGTTAAATACAATAAAGCATATATTTCACTAAGATGTGGTACTTCTGGACCAAATATCAATTTATCTTTACCCCTCGCGAAGATAAATGATTATTCTCAGTGTCTAAATCATTTGAGTATTCAACTCATAATCTTCAATCCATATGATTCTTTAATGTCATAAACATCATGGATAAGATTCGTGTTGGCATATTGTTCGATTCTGCAGTTCGAGACAATATTTCTCTCAACACTTTATAATCTTTCTTGACTCTTCAGAAGTCCTAATTTAATATCATCAACTCTTACAAGAGATTTTAGTATGGTGCAACAATACCATAACGAAAATACTCACTAAAACAATTTATATCATCTATTGGTATTGAGTACATATTTTATGCTTTACCCTTCCGGGGCTTTCTTCAAGCAATTTGAATCCTTCAGGGATTTTTACATTTTATGACACATTTTCCTTTAGAATTTATACAGAGCAATTTGCTTCCATGTATATTTGAGGGATTTATTTATGGAGATATTATGTGGGCGACTCATAACCCTTCATATATAATTCTCCATTCATATGAACTCGTTTCCAACCCTGTGTCTTATCATATGAGTGTATTTCACGGTATTACAAATGCCCATATGTAACCTTCTAGGTTCAACATCTTTTGGCTATTTGTATTGTATCCAAGTATATAGGTCTATTTTTCCACGTTCTTACAAAATTATAATGGATTTGCCTTTATCCATTTTTAGCCCATAATTTTGTTGATGGAAAAAAAACGGGACTCAATATCACCACAGCTCATTGATGAATTTAGTAGCTACTGGTAAAAACCAAAATTACCATTGGTTATCATCAATCTGTGATCCCATATTCTCATGTGCATGCGCATGCATAAAAGCTTTTCATTTCTTTTGGATATCCATTGCCTCTTCAAGGGCATTACACTATCTCTTCCAGGATAGTTATAATTTAGAGAATACGGATCATAACCTCCTTTTGAGCGTTATAGAGCTTGGATTTTAATCTCCACTTCGGAAGTTGAGTTATTGGAACCTATACGTCTATCATGCTTCATGCATGAGACATCAATATTCCCATGTCTGCGGATTGACCTTTTCGGGACAAGTATCCTTGCAACAACTGTCATGCGTCTGGCATGCGACAATTATGCAATAGTTCAGTAGTGCCATATTCTTCTTCTTTCAAATGACTGAACCTTTTGAGTCTAAGGATCTGCCACGCTTCAGGCGTGTAACAGATAAATCATTTGCTGCCATATTATTTTGTCCAACAGGGATATTAATTCTTGTAGGCACATTTGCAGCAAGCATATGTGATTTTATCACTTTCGTTGCATCATTAAATGCATCTAGCATTTGATTTGCATATCGTTGCATCATTCAATTATTCTCACTTTGTTTGTATATTGATTGCTTCATGAATCAAAATACGACAAATTCTCTTCGTTCTTCTGGAACGGTTTTTTCTCATCATTCTTCTGGAATGATATTTGCTCATCGTTCTTCTGAAACAAAGTTATTTTCTCCCCCTAACGGCGGGAAAATTGTCTTATCAAAATGACAGTCCGCAAACCACGTGATAAATATATCCCCAGTCAAGGGTTTTAAATATTGAATGATAGATGATGTTCAACATCAATGCCTAATCCGCAATGATGCTTCATTTCAGTATGTTGTGGCAGTGCAATAGGCACATAGATAACACAACCAAAAACTCGTAAATGTATAATGTTTGGCTGGTTCCCAAACACGAGTTGTACTGAGAAGTATTGATGGTTGTCAACATGACTCAACCAAATCAATAATGCATCATGTAAAATGACATGTCCTTATGTAGAAAATTGGCAATTTCATTTTCATCAGCAAAGCGCGGGTAATCAATTTCATCCGCTTAATAAATGCTTCTGCTAAACCATTTTGAGTATGGACATGAAGAACTTCTGGTCCTTGTTTAATAGTCTGCAGACTGAGACTTTTATGACTTTTATTGCAATTAAGTTGAGGCATTACGGCACTTCAAACTTAAGGTACTTATCAAGGAACTTCATGTCCTGATCTTGAGGATCAAGGGACTTCATGCCCGATCTTTTTGTTTGATGGAACTTCAGGTCCAATCATTTTTATTTGATGAGGATCAAGAAACTGCAGGTTCTGATATGATCAATGAACTTCGGGTCCAGTATGTACTCATCGTAACAAAAAGAAGTACAATAAATAAATTAAAGCAATAGGCGGTAATTCCAGCCATAATGAATAAATTCCATTTAAGTAAATAAAACTTGTGACAAGGGCTTTAATTCAGCACCATTCACATAAATCAAAACTTAAAGAGGTAGGCGGTAAAACCGTCCATGATAAATAAATTGCTTTAAAGGAAATAGAACTTATGAAAAGGTTTTAAACCAACACCAATTCACATAAATAACAAAAAGTATCATACCTCCTTTTATTTATTATTTTTCTTTCTTTTTGTCAGCACTTATTCAAACCTTACTTTTCTTATTTCTGTAGCATGATGCCATGCACCAACAGAAACCATTTATATCATTTTGACTAAATGGTGTCATGCACCATTCTGCACCATTCAAATCCTTTATATATATATATATATATATATATATTTTTTTTTTTCTTAGGTTGCAGTCAACATCTCCCTTTTTTTTTCTTCTCTGTCTCTGCCAATCTCGAAACGCAGGGCCAGCTGGGTAGTTATGGAGGTTGCCCAAAATTCAATTCAATCCAAAAAGGCTACCAGAGACTGGCGTGGTTCTTGCATGACCCAGGGAACATGTCATCGTTAAGCAAGAACCTCCTTACAGAGACATAGATGACAGTGGGGTTGACGAAGGCACAAGAGAGGGAGGTCTGTGTGGATTCATTCTTGCCATCACCATCTCAAACAACCAAGTATTCATGGGAGTTCTCAAGATCCGTCGAAAACAACGTGATCTGGGTTTCCAAGTCTGATGAGATTCTTCTGGATCTCTGGAAACCAGTTGTCAAGTACGAGTTTTCTCATCTCGTGACGACTTCAGGTCGTAAATTTCAATTCTCACCGGAATTCGGTGGAGCGCTTCTGGCGCAGTGGGAGAGACGAAAAATAGACATACCATTTATTCTGTGAGATTTTAGATGACTGAAGTGAGAGGTGGATAGTGCTTCACCGGATTTATGGTGTTGTGCTTTCCACTGACATGAGAGCTTCTCGTGCTGATAACGTGTTGTAAAATCGACGATGTGTGTACAGTGGAATAAATAAAACAAGACACAAAATTTACGAGGTTCCTCTACAGTCAGTGTGACTGGAGTACGTCCTCGGGCAGTAGTGGTGCTTTCATTATAATTGGAATAATAGGAGTACAAAGATAACTTTATGTATTCTCTCCTCTCCTCTTCCTTTCCTTCTTTTTCTGCTCTCTGCATTCAAGGCATACGGAGTGCTCTATTTATAGAGCAACTCCAAGCACACAATATAATCTCCACATATCAATATTCTGCCAAGGTTTTCAACACTTTGGCAATGTTTTCAATGTTGTGGCAGGTATTCAATACTGTGGGCATTCATTACCCACTAGTATTTTCAACAGTTTTATATATATTTCCAAAAGAGGTATTTGTTGATTTACCCCTTGAACTTGTATGCAGCTACCAATTTCCTTCCTGAATTTTAATTTTAGCTGATTATCCCCTTAAACTTTTTAAATTAGTCAATTTCCCCCTTAAACTTTTATTTTAGCTTATTACTCCCCCTGAACTTTTATAAATAGCCAATTCCCCCTTGGCATTAGATTTTAAAAACTTTCATTCAATTTTTCATCGTTTTTGCTCTCATATAGTTGTCATGTATTGTTTCCGTGATCAGGATGGATGGAAAATTGGAGGAAAACTTTTAAAATCTAACGCAAGAGGGAAATTGGCTATTTATAAAAGTTCAGGGGGTATTCGGCTAAAATTAAAGTTCAAGGGGAAAATTGGCTAATTATAATAGTTCAATGGGGTAATCGGCTAAAATTAAAGTTCAAGGGAGAAATTAGCAACACTATACAAGTTTAGGGGGCAAATTGACAAATATGCCTTTCCAAAATGCCAATCATGAAAAATGGAATGGAATTGACAAAATATATATAAACAATGAACGGGATGGATTTTATCAATGATTGATTTTTCATTATACTCGAAACACCGGTAAGTGAGGTTATTATTCCACTCAATTATAACAATTCTATTTCTTTTTTCTTAACACACCAACGGCTACGACATGATTTAGTAGTAATAAAGTTTCTCCTCGTCACACGTCATAAAATGGACCTTATGCCAACCATTGCACCCAAAAAATGATTTAGACAATTCTAGGTGCACCCATCAATTTAGTTTGCGCACCAAACATCCCTCCCCCGCCTCCTCCTCTTAAAAAAGGTCCAATTTGGTGGAATTACTGTGCTCATCACTGTAATCCTTAATAACCTCATAAAAGGAAATGCAATTGATACAGAAATTCAATTCCCCCTATCAATTATGATAGCTACAATATTTCTTAGAAAGAGGGTCCTATCAGTTGTAGCAATGTGGCTTGAAGTTCCACGTCGTCCACCATCAAACTTGGGGAAGTAATTTATATGGAAAATAAGAAAAACCAAAGAAAGAGGAGCTAAGCTGAGTGATAGGGTTTTGAGAATGCTGATTCTGATGTGCATGCTTGTGCTGGGAACAGCTCAATCGCCTACTGAGTTGTGTCATAGGGATTGTGCTTCTCTATGCACGATTGGCAATTGGGTTAATCCATTTTGCTTGCCTTCATGTCGGGCAAGATGCGCTTGCCGCCCTTCGAAGTTTCCTGTGGTTGTACTCAGTACTCACTACTCGAGATTGTGCCAATTCCGCGACCACCACCACCACAGCATCAATTCCTGATAGTGGATATATTTTCACGCTTCTAATTATTAGAAATTATACTCTCTTTTTCTAGTCACTTATATTCCAGTTGCGTGTTAAGATAACATTACCGAGTAACTAATTATAGTTTTATTGTGTGACACGATGTACATTTATGGTTTATTGCATGACATATCACATGGTAGATGCTCGCTTCGTGGATCTTGCTACAAGAGACGCTGCAACTCCAAGAAATGAAAACCAGTTGCATGTATAAGCTGAACATGTACATTGTACAACTCCACAATGCATAAAATGTTTACAAATTCACAACACAATACATACAATAATGAGATGCAACAATCCTGCAACAAATCGACAAACTGACAACACAAAATCTTTAAATCTAGATGTACAATACGATTCAAATGAATGAACAAACCAAAACCCTTCAAGCCACGGATCCCATACTATACACAATGCTTGTGTAAGTTTCTTGATGACAAGGAGAAAGAAAAATCCTTAAAATCCTCAAACCCCAATCAATTATCTCACCCAAAAAAGAGAGTAAAGAAAGTATGGTGTGTTTCTATGAAGTGATGATGTGTGTGTATGTAAATACAACAAATGTGCACAGTACATATAGAATGACTGCAATGATGATTTGATCAGCAATGGAAACTGTCTTACAAATTTTTCTAGAATTTGAAACCAATGGAACTTTGAGTTGTATGGAGAAAGAGGCTTGGCTTCTACTGTCTGGGACAAAGATCATTTCCCCTGAAACACATTTAAATCCCTGCATGCTCCAAATCAAAAGAAACCCACGTAAGTTTTGGCACTGAATGCAAAATGTCACAAGCTAGACAGCTAGAGTTTAATACATGAACAACATATAATTAAGCACCATGTGAAAATCATTTAAAATACGCTTTCAAATGACCAAAGACGCATATGACAGTGTTTGATGGAAAAATATTACGAGTATTTAAAGATTTTAAATGCATTTTTTAGTTCTTTTTAGAAAAGCATCTTAGCACGTTCTTCTCAAGGTCACACTTCTAAGTGTTTTTATAGGAAGAATTTGAATTTTTAGTAAAATTTCAAACCTATTTGCAATTAAAACGCTTTCAAGTTTTCAACAAAGATACTTGTAGGCAGATAGGTATTTTACATAAGAAATCTCAACCGAGTTCTACATTAAATGAAAGAAGCAAGAGCTCAGCTAAGTTACCTCTAGTTGCTTTCCAACAGTGACGACTAGTGTCTCTGGCCCTGCATCAAACAGCAATGCAGAGCCTCCCTCTGATCGGACATTACACTGAGAGTGCTCAAGCGGAAGGTGAAGGCACAAAGCATGATCATCATCGCTCTCGCGCATGTGAATGTGACTGCCATTATTTATCTCATTCTGTAAAAAATTATTACTAGGGTTTTGCTCCATGGAATGATCTTGGTGATTGTATCTTAATAACTTTACATTTCCCATTTCACTTCCAATCTTCTCAAATTGCTTTTCTGCATTTCCATTAAAAACTTGGCTCAGCTGCTCAGCAATTGCCTGAACTTTTCTTGCAACCTTCTCCATATTGTTGCTGCAAAGCAGTGAACAACATAAGTTATGAACTTCACTAAACTAGGGTTAGTTGCAAATTGGGAAATTTTCCAAGTCTTCACATGAATATTTACCCGAGTTGCAATTCGCATATTAATTAGTTGCAGTTTCTCAACTATACTAACTCCGTTAAATTTTTCATCAAAATTTCGAGTTCCTACAACAACAATTTTCATGGAAAAATTAACTAGATTAAGTGTAGGTGACAAATTTCAAGTAATCAACGTGACACAATACTTCGTTAACAAATTGCAACTCGGAATTTGCAGTAAGAAGTCGTATTGGTGAACAACTTTTCTGAAGTGTTAATAACAATTGTATTTGCAAATTGCAATAACCAATAAGTGAGATTAGTGTTTCGCGGTGTTTAATTACCATAAGTCCCGATATATTTTGTCATCCGATACCTGCGGGCGCCATTTAATGTCCTCGCGATTCCCAATGCGTTCGATGAATCGTTTTCCGATTACTCCGTCGTTTCGGGAAACCGACTCGGCTTCCCGAACCACGGATCCCAACTCCTCGGCCGAAATCCCGTGATTGCTGATCCGAAACGCGCCGAACTGCTTGGCCGAGGCGAGAAGCCGGGCGAAGGACTCGGCGGAGAGCGATCGGAAGTCGACGACAGCAGGGAGTTGGTGCCGTGTGCCGGAGCCCGAAGGCGGCAACGCGGTGAGCTCCGGGATCTGCAGGGACTTGTCGAGGAATTGGATGAAGTTCTGGTTGGCTGCAGAGCGGGAGCCTCTACCGGTTGGGATTGGAGAAGGAGGCGGGTCCGCCGTGGTTAAGCGGCCCTTGGCTCGCATCATAGCCATGGGGACGTAGGATAGTAGCCAACTGAATCGGAGGGTGATCAGTAATCAGTGGTGAGGTTGGTTGATCAGTTCTTCATATGAAGATAGAAAAGGTGGCACCTTTTTCTTTAATTTAATTTAATTTGATTTAATTGCTTGCACGTTGGACTTGTTTGAGTTTGTGAGTTGTTAGTTTGGTGTCATGGGACCCATGGCCCATGGGCCTTAGTGGCGTTGGTGATGGTATTGACTCAAATTTTGTGAATTTATGCGAAACGGGTTGATCAGTGTAAAGTTTTAAAACAGAACAAAAATGGCTCAAACTAGTATTTAAAATTTCTTCAATACGGCAGATATTCATGGAAGTATTCACAAAATCAAAGAAAAATGGAAGGTGAAGTATAAACTTCATCTCATATCAGTAAAACTCATTAAGTTTAAGCAAAAGTTTATAGATATCATCCAGATTTCGGACACATATGTTAAATATTGGAAAAACTGTTATATTTCTTCCAAGCCAATGTTTGAAAATCCCTAAATTTTCATTTTAAATTTCAATCATTTCCATAAAAAACAACCGATACCAATATCCATATTCGAGTATCCGTCGATATTTTTATAAGCTTGCATATCGATATTTCCACTTATGCCAATATTTTTAAACACTGGCCCAAACAAAGACACGGCGGCTTGTGAAGCAAAACTAGAAACATAGAAAGCTAAAACAACAGACTAGACTAAAAGAAACAGAGAATTTCAGCAGCAACCAACCTCACTAGGCTCGAGTACGAACCAGCATGCAATTACGAAAACATTGAGGCTCACAATCATGGGGGAGAGCAACTGGCCATGGCTTGAGCCCAGAAGCATTATGGGTTAAGAGGAGGGCATGGGAGGCCGTCCCTCGAGAGAACATGAACCAAAGAAGATGGGTAACGCGTGACCCAAATACCATCGCTCATCTTCTTCAAGGCCAGTGAGGCAACTAGGTCAGCTGCATGATTCGCTTCATGGGCAATCCAACTCCCGAGAATCGATTGAAATTTTACACAAAAGAGAAGTCCACTCTGCAGAATTAGGTCACAGGTTCATGACAATCATAATCTACAACGGTTATTATCATGAACCATAAAATCTTCTTATGGCTCGAATGTTTTAACAACCATTATTTATTTACGCACACACTAGTACATTGCAATTGTAAAGAAACTTGTTACTTGCCTCCCAAGGAAACTACAACTGCTAGCTTCCTGGTGTTTGAAACCCAACGTTCTCAATTGTCCCAACAGTCTTAAACAACCGCCTCTTGTTTACCTCCTCCACCAGTGACCTGTGCAACAATTGGCTGCGCACGTCAATGAGTGATTGAATCTTGGGTAATTTTCTTTCATGATGATGATTCAATATCTGAGGTCTATGGTTATCTAGTTGTGAATTGCAATGTTTGTAAGTATTTGCAACCCTGCTTTTTGAAGGACAAAACCGAGTAGATTTGTGAGTAGTCTTTCCGAAGCTCATGTCAAGGAGATCATCTTCATTGCCTGAGTAGTAACTTATGTTGGAGTAATCGAAGGAGTCGAATGAACTCTGAGAACTCACATCATCATTCATAAACAGATCACCTACATTAAAATATATCAGATCGATCACCTACATTAAAATATATCAGATCAAATGCATTTGAAAAATATTAGACAAGCAAGACTAATTGAGTAGATATTTTTTTATTTTCATAAATGTACCTTGAAGCGAATCATGATTCTTGCAGTGAGAGCTCAAAGCATGAAGAGAATTTTGGGATGAAGAGCAGGAAGAGAATGCGTAGAAAGGATGATGAGTGATACCACCATTATTATCATCTTCTTCTTCATAGTTAAAGCTGTGCTGATGAGGATGATAATCTTGGGGTGAGCCACATTTCTTACCACCCGCAATCAAAGAAGATATCTCGTTTTCTATCATCCCTGCGATCTCTGGTGGTTCCCAGTCATTGATTTCTAATTCTTTCACCATCTCCGTTGCTACATCAATCGCAGTGTCGTTCAAAATGTCGAAGGGAAAGTATATGTTCCTAGCATTTTTCCCTGTAAGAAAATATCACAAATACAGAAGATTACATACTCTTAATTTTAAGGGTTTATTTCAATCTACATGACCAGTTAGTCATATAGTGCAATATTTAAATTAGGGTTGAGGATTTACCGTCCAGGTCAGAAATTCGAACTTTGAGAGTAATAGTATCATCCTCTAGATTCATTTTTCCAGTGATGATCATGTTTGTGCTTCTTTCCAAATCAACCTCAGCGGCAAAATGTAGCTCATCCTCCTCATCCTCTGCCTCCGCGACTGGATCATTATCAGGAATTAACTTCAGAATTGGGATTCTTGGGGAAGATGCTAGCTCTCCATCAGCAGAGGCTAGAAAAGGGTCTAGCAATAGCTCATGTGCCGGCAACCTCTTTGAAACATTCTCCAGACACTTCCCTACAAATCGTTGAGCCTCCAAATCTTCAATATTGTAGAATGCGTTTGGTAGCTTCCCCTGAAAGCAAAAGTCACATAATATAACATGTCATATATACATTTGTCATTCAATGTCACACATTCACATTGCTGAGCAAGTGAAGACTGAAAACGAAACTTACTGAAGTAACTTTTTTGTAAATTTGGGCAGGATTTGAGCACTCGCTATAGGGATATTCTGAAGTAAGCATTTCCAACACACACATGCCAAAGGCATATATGTCTACTAGCTCATTGTATTCCTCATCGTACAATTCAGGCGCCATAAATTCTGGTGTACCTGATGAAACAGAAGCAAATTAAAATTGAAAAAATTAGGAAGATAATCGGAGAGATTTAGTTCAATATCATTACCTATGACACTGTGGGCGTGTTGCGTACCACGAAGAATAGCAGCCAAGCCCAAATCACCAATCTTGACTTGCCCTAGGTGGCCATTAACAAAGATGTTGTCACACTTGAGGTCTCTGTGAATCACAGGTGGATCAAGTTTGTGCAAATAAGCCAGACCACGCAAGATCTGTCGGGACCAATTTTTCACTGCTCCAATATTCACTTGCTGGTAATTCTGTCTGTACCTGTTTAAATTAATATTGGAGTGTCAAATTCGCTACCCTTATTTTTCGTGTGTGCACAAATAACTTAAACTTAGAAGTTCCAGTTGCCATATTTTACCATGATCAACTACTACCTTAACACATTTAAGTCATGTTGTGTGCTATTAGTTATTAGTGGTGAGGTTAATTAATTACTCTCTGAGAGTGCCGGAGGTGAACATTTCGGTGATGAAGTTGAAGGTTCGGCGATTAACATCGATCCAAGATGTGTAGTATTGGATGATGGAGTCATGATTGAGGTTCCTGAGGAGGTGGACCTCGTAGTATAGGCGCTGAAGTTCGTCCGGTGAACTAAAGACATCATTAAGCTTGACTTGATTCCAAGCCACCTCCATTCCGAGGACCTCATCAAATGCCTTGTAAACTGTCTTCATGGCTCCTTTGCCAAGCATTTCCCTGAACTGCTTGGAAAGAAACATCAATTAAGAACAAAACTGCCCTCTTAATTAGCGCTAATGATCTGACTAATTATCATCCAAATTAATTAATCCATTTCCAAGTTTCCCTGGAAGCATGTCTTTACAAATAGACACGCAGGACAAATTTAGTGTAGAATATAAAAATCAATCAGGTTGCATCACCAAATTGGGCTAATTTAAGAATAAAACTGATCGGATGACACACTTTCCGTTTTAAATCAGTTTAAATTAATATCATGTACAAATTAACATGAAAGTTTGACTCGGCAAACGAACTAACTTATTTAACCATCCATTTGGTTCATAAATTATATTCTTGTTCTTCTAAAATATTGGTTAATGAAAATATAAACTTAATGTTAATGTTAATGAGTATCGAATTCAAAAATTTATCATCATATGGTAATTTTCTTGCATGCAAATATGTGTAAGCCTTTTTTTTTTTTTTTTGTCAAATATGTGTAAACCTTATTCCCTATATAAATTTCTAAAATAGTTTAGTAGAAAACATATATATAACTACAAATTATACTTCCCAAGCAACTAGTTAATTAAAGACCATATAAAAAATAGAAATAGTAAAAGGAACTTACACGTCCATAGCGACCAGATGGATCTGTTTCAATGTAAGCAGGTGATTGTGGCCTGCCTCCATTGGCAGACCTGCTTCCGATCCGGCTGTTGTTCTTGTTCATGGTTGAGAACTAATCAAACAACCCTCTGAAACTCTCCGACCACAAACAAGTCCCAGCAGCTTTTCACTTGATTATATGCTACGTACGCAATACCTAGTAATTATAAACTTATAATTCAACACTAACTAACTTACTATGATGCTTGTGGAAGACTTTTCTCTACGTGCTAGGAAATCCGAGGCTTTCCCTCATGATTTTCATAAGAGAAGACTCTATACAGCAACCAGAAAAGCCTCGAGTAATCAACGCTGAGCATGATCCAAGCCATTTCCACAACACCACACGATCTTTCGAACTTTTTGGTAACCATTTGGGTAGAAGATGAAGGTGTACCAAGGAATTTAAATATAGAGGAAGAGAAGAAGATCCGATTCAAATCAAAGATATTTTTTCCAGAAAAGGACAGACTAAATGGAGCAAACTGTTGAGATGTAGGGTGTGGTAGGGAAGAGAGAATAATATTTGTCAACTAATGTACTGGAATAAATTGAACCTAGCTTGTGGAGGAGGACTATTTTCCCAATAATATCAAAAAACCTAGAGTATCAAATGAGCACATGTTGGATTTTGGCATGGAACTGGAATATTAATCCTGAACTTGAAGAATCTGTGGCTGTGCTTTGATGGTACCATTTGTGGATGTAAGAAAAACCCTAATATCAATCAGAATTATGGAAAAAAATTTGAGATTTGATTAGTTTGAGAGAGACTTTTGAGTTTGGAAAGATCTGGGAACCTTGCAAATTTTGCAAACAATAATATGGATAGAAAAAAAGGTGGGGGTGGAAAAATGTTGGGATATGGGTTCATGTTATAAACGAAAATAGGAGGGACTATTCTTTGTTCCATTTTTTTTTTTTTTTTTTTTTTTTGGGGTCCCCATTTGACGGAGCTAACGGAATTTGACGGAGTCCAATTTGCCCCAAAGGGAACAGGAACATTATTGCTGACAGTGTTAACTGGTTTATATTGTTTAAGTGAGTGATTGTATTGGGAAGGGGAAGTCTAGGTTTTTCTGTGATGGAAACTGCACAGTATTGATAGCGGAAAGATTCAGAACACTCAGATGCCAGGTCTTCAATTTTGAGGCTTTTAATTCACTCAGTAACATTAAATACCTCATCTCGATTGTGTTTACCCTAGGACTTCGACTTTCTTTTTTGGTTTCTTTCTAACTTAAACCCTAAACCTTATCTGATTTTTGGAGCTTCATACATAGTTTGAGAGGAGGGAATTGTCAAGATTTCAGAACAACGAGTCATCGGCTCACCCCCAATCATGCTAATATTGTTCTCCAGCTTCCATATTTCCACTCGCAAGGCTGATAGGTGTGAGAGAATTATCACAAAAGACTTTGATGGTAGCAGTACACCATTCATATATATATTGTAATTTATTTTGTTAGTTCTTCAACGTGAATTTTTTTATATTCTTCAAAACCTATCATTAACTTCAGTTACACTTAGCTAGAGCCTGGAGGCTGGCTGACACTTACATGTAATCGGAGATTGATCTCCATCTCTATTTTGTCTCACCGCATTCATCACATGACTTGAGAATATATTTCTGATTATACGTAAGTTTATCTTTTGAAGCTGGACAAGTAAATATTGCTTAAGATGGAG
The DNA here is from genome assembly GCF_963583255.1 of Pyrus communis. NCBI lineage: Eukaryota > Viridiplantae > Streptophyta > Magnoliopsida > Rosales > Rosaceae > Pyrus > Pyrus communis. The sequence goes on along the minus strand of NC_084811.1, from coordinate 4,809,442 downwards.
CCTGCAGCCTCGTTGGCACTAATTAAACACAAGTATACAATGTGTGTTCCTTCAAGTATTCAACAAGTCTCATACAATTTATTGAAAAAATAAAATGCAAAATGAAAGTTATCTATTTTCTGTTTAAGTAAGTTGCAACTTAGGCTGGTGTCTAGGTGGGTGCTTAGGGGGTCTAGGTGGGCGCCTCAATAAGTTTGAGTGTCATTTCTTAATTTTCAAATGCCTAAACATTAATCGGGACGGCGGTCAACCGCCTAGGCGGCGCTAGGTGGGGATTTTTAGAATAGTGATTAAACATAAACATATAATATTATAATGGTTAAAAATTCTCAACCACGAAATAAGAAACCCTAATCCATTTTAGCTGAGGTACTACTTAGTGATGTGGTTGGCAAAGAATTATCACAATATTTTATTTTCAAGTTTTCCATTTTGATCGAACACACTCATCTTGTTGAAAGAGTCCGACCACCATTTTTTATTCTTATCTTCTCTCTATATAAATCCTTGGTGTGGAGAAATTTTTTAATGTGTCGGAAACATGGTCCTGTACACCAAGTGTCATAATAATTGGTTAGATTTTTTTTTCTTTCAAGTTTCTAACTAATTATATTATTACACTTGGTATACTAGGTCATGTTCTCACCACATTGCAAAATCTCTCCCGTGTGCACTAAAATTGATTTTTAAAAGTAAAATATTTGTTGACATCATAAGCTTTGTCCCGAATGTGTGATTTGTTACAAGTGTAGGGTTGACCTTAATTACTTGTTTTATTAGTAATAAACCCTTACTTTATATTTTATTGTCGATAAAGATTGAATAATTAACACAATAATACATTTTGAGGAAATTAAATAATATGTACCATGTGTGATGATACAATTTGCCCAAATTTGTGAACAACTTAATAATTCAGAAAGCATAATACAATTATATATGCACATAATGTTCTTATATGCTAGATCAAATGGCATACGCCTTGTAATCGTTTGACAAAAATACATTGTGCATGCACTTAAAAAGGATTCAAAAGAATATTGCAAAGAATGAGAATTAAAATAAAAAATGGAGCTTTTTATTTAGTTAATTTCGATATATGAAAATTTTAAGTATGTTGGATTTAATTTTGAGTCGCTAGATCTTTTTTTTACTGTTAGATTTGCTCGTATTCGATCTCAACTGTTGGATTTAATATATTTATAAATTTAATTTAAATTTTTTTTAATTGAATATAGATTGTTGTTTCAACCAACAGTCCAACCACTTAGGCCGTCAAATCAAAAAAATAGTTGTGGTGTTTCCCTAAGCGACCAACTTTACTTAAAAAAATAAAAAATAAAAGCATTAGCAACTAGGTCCCAGCTACTAATATTGACTCATTTTCTGGATTAAATTTGGTCCAAAAATAAATTTTAACCTAAAATTTTTTTTAGCTCAATAATTAGGGGAACTTTGGTTGAATTTAAAACTTAAATTTTGCATCTAACCCAACCATTGAAGTTGGTCTTATGAAAAATAAAAATAAAGACTTTATAAGAACCACTGCATATACATTTTTATGTCATCGACCGACTTGATAATTGAAGCTGTTTTATATCGTTTGGTGAACAATAATTGGAATAGTCAGTGGCTAATCTAAATCTACACTTCCCAAGTTGTGGGTTCAATACCAAGTACCCACTTCAGCAATCTTGATTTATTCATTTTTTGGGGCAAAAAAAGAAAATAGAACTAAGAAACTTCATAGATTTAAATAAAAAGCACAGTAGAATTTCTAAATTCAAATTATTTAGAAGTAAGATTAAATTTGGGGCATGTGGTCGATTGCTCTCGTAATTAAAAAAATCTAACCTATGCTAACCTCAAAATTTGAATTTTTCTTTTTGAACCTAAATAAGTCCAAACAAGCAAGTGATGGATTGTTATGGTAGTTAGGACTTTCTTCTTCAGTCCACTGTGTCACGCATTCAAACTCTCGTCTTATCTTGATGTAGTTTAAACTAAGAATATCGCTTGATTTTAATAAATAAACAAAAAAAATAGCCCAGGCAAAGAGAAGGTCTCAAAAAGTGAGAGAAAGGATAAAACATTGCTTTAAACAATAAATGAATTAAAACTAAGAGAAATTATGTAACACAATGTTGATGGTTGAATGTTTCCTGTTCCTGCATCACCTTAATATTTTTGTCCGATAATACGACCGTCTGCATTGCCCGCAGAGTAAGCATAATAGCTGGAAGGCTATAAATATATATACTTGCCTCAACTCCAAATTCGTCAAAAATCAATCATGATTTTATGTGAAAGCTCCCATTATATAGTATCTCGTCAAACTGATTCACCACATGACAAATATTTAACAGACAAACGATGTATACATTATAATTGTCTATACGATTGGTGCTGCCAATGAAACTAAATATTGGTTTATACAAGCTGCAAACTGATTCACCACATGACAAGTATTTAACAGACAAACGATGTATACATTATAATTGTCTATACGATTGGTGCTGCCAATGAAACTAAATATTGGTTTATACAAGCAATACTAGGAAGGAAGGAATTTAACATACGATTTCAAATGCAGGGATAATGCTCCTTTAACCGGCTCAAGCTACTAGCCCCTAGCATGTGAATGGCCATAAGCTCATATAAGGTAGTGCTATTCACACACCTGTTTTCACCTCACACGCACTTTTATTAATTTTTGTCCATTGATCTTTTCTAATATATTAGACCCGACAGCCCAAAATTGAGATAGGTATGTGAGAAATCAATGAGTGTGCGGATAGCACCACCTTTATACAAAACCGAATACGAACTTTTAAATAAAATATGAATTGGACATATACTAAAAAGTCAATAACAGTTAACCATACCATGATTTATCCATGGACCGCTGACTATTGAATATCCCGTATATTTTTTATTAAGAGTTTGTAACCGGACTCTATTTGTAGACATTTGCCGTGGATAAATATATAAAAGTTTGAACCAAAATCATTTTCGTTTGATTTTTTCTTTCCAAAGGCCAAATCTCAGCACATCAAATTGACTCTGCTATTGCTGAAGGACCAAGATATTTCAATACCCCAAAGTTATGCCACAGAGTCGACCAAGTGGACGCCATTAAAAGGAAACAATTAACCATCCAACAGGCCCCTTTGCACCACTGAATCGACAATCTGTCTTACTTAAAAGGATTCTGAATGTAAGTTACATCAAACATCAGCAACAATATTTCGAACAAGCGTTTCGTACAATCACCTGTGGGGGCAACGGCGAGAACAAAACCTGGGGAAAAAGGATTAACCAAACCAACCTATACATGAACTACTCGGTGCAGCGCACAGCTATCAAGATTTTATAGGGTGTAAAACTTATAACTTGAAATGTACAAATGGCTTCCAACGAACAGAATATCTAACTCCATATGTAACGCTTCCAAAAAAAGTTTGCGGCAGAGCCATATAAGCAGAGAACAGGCTCAATCCGGTATGTTAGCAATTACTGTAATTACTCTTTCATTCTACCAACCTTATAAATAGAGTATCACTCACGCTGCTGTCAGGCCGATAAAGGAGGGAAATCTTCTTCATCTTTCAAACGGTATGACTGTGCAGCAATCCTACATGTCCAAAAACAAAAGGTTAAACGGAGTCCTATCTGTGTTCACTATCGGTGACTAAGAATTCTTAAAAACAAATGAAATTGTAATACCTATCCTGATCTGTAACCAACTCAGCTTTTGTCAACTGCATCCTTGGTGATAAATGGTCACTGCTTGAGTTCTGACCCAATGATGAGCCAGCGTTTGTATGTTTGCCATTTGCAGGTCCCTCTGTTGGGGGATGCCCCATTGCCCCAAATTCTACAACTTTCTCAGAGGAATGAATTGAACCATTCGCATTAGGGTGTACTTTCCTTCTAGGGGAACCAGCAGGACTTTCTGAAGACCCAGCTTTTCCCCCACCTTTATGAAGAGACATTTGTAGTTGTGACAGATCACGACTGCTTCTGTCTGACGTATAATTCTCTGAAGATGGTATCATGGCATGGCCATTGTTACGATGAGACCTCAGCGGTGCTTGATTTCTTCCCCTTGGCGTCACAGGCCTATCTTTGAAATGATTCTGCAAAATTTTATGCATAAAAGCACTTCAGATGAAAAGGCCCAGCAACTGAAACATAGCTGAAAAGAGAAACTGCAAACGACCAGCAGATTGACAACAATCTGGCCCTTAAATTTTATGACTTCAAGAAATTTCAGAGGCTTAGAATGAGTATACCGTATTGGGAAAGTACGTTCCGGTTCCTCGTGGCTTTGGCAACTCCTCCATGCCAAAGGTTATGCCATTAGGCAACATTGGTGGGTTCATCGGATAGAATGGTGGCCTAGGGACAACACCATTGACATTCATATGGGAAAATGCATTCTGCCTGAGCTGCACCGACTCTCGAACTGCATCCCATGGCTTCTTGCCCTGAAACTGTGGGTGCACCGGAGGTGGCGCCATGGGAGGAACTGCCACATTTAGCTCACAGTCATAACGCCAACGCCCATAGTCTAGACTACGTAAATGACTACCGTAATCCCCACTCAGATCTGTTAAACAGTTATAAGGTTTGGGACTTCCAACGGTACCACTTGACATTGGATAATAACTAGGATAGAAGTCATCGGAGGAACACACAACAGAACTCAACCGTGACGGATGGAGCTTAGATCCAACAGGAGATGGAGCTTCCTGATTACAACCTAATTGATTCTCATCCTGGTTTCCAACAAAATTATCAGCTGAACCAAAGCTTTCTGGCAATTGCTGATCTTGATTTCCATTGCTAATGTCCCCATCTTCAGTTGATGAGTGAGAGGACCAGAGATGAGGTGCATGCTGTACTTTACCTAAAGGAGATATACTCACTTCACAACTGGACGGCAATGGATATTGAGCATCATTTGAAATTGTAAGACCCTGAAATCTGGAGGTAGCAAGGTCTTTTGCATCCCCTGTAAGACGCCTTTGGGAAAGAGCAATTCCATTTGGGGAACTGTCCTCTTCCAATAACATTGTTGGGGATGCTACCTTCGTACTGCTTTCATGTGGTCCATTAACATCTTGATCAGGTTTCATATCAGTTTCATGTGGTCTAGTCAGACCTTGACCAGGTATATGAGCACTTGTGACTTCACCATTCCCTGATCTCTCATGATTTAACCCACATTCCCCAATCATGCCACTAGAATAGTCAGACTCCAATTCATAAAGTGTCTGATCTTCTTGTGACTCTGTACCTACCGATAACGGCACATTACCGTACCCATCATATATGGACCATGGGGCAGGATCTTGGACATCAGGCCTTTGTCCACCTCCATGTCTGTCCAATGTGTTTGCAAAAAACTTTCGGATCTCATCATCTATGTTTACTTCTGGCTGAGACAGAATGCGCCCCAGTTTACGAGCACCATATGTGAAAGCACTTCTTATTCGGTAAAAGTTTCCTGTATTTAGGAATGCACGTTGTCATCGACTAATCAATAGAAAAATCCGCCAAAAAACACAGAATAACAAAACGGGAGGACTATAGGGACGTTAATTCACCTTTACTCACACTTCGGCCAAGGTTGTTATTGTCTTTAAGCGGATCAACTATGTTAAGATGCTTTGGTTGAAATGTTCTATGGTTTGTCTCATATCCTCGTGAAGGAACTGAGAACCTTTCCACACATCCCTTGAGAAAATCATTACTCAGCAATAGATCACCACCACCATTTTCTGGCGTCTCGACTACAAAATGGAACACAAAGATTCTCAATTAAACACATTTGCCCATACAGCATGGCACCAATACAAAAAGATGTTGCTTACCCAAGAGTTCTGGAAGAGAAGATAAACGAACAGGACCACTCAAGCTGATACAATAGCTGTCCCAATCAAATTTACTAAAGTAGTCCAAGAATTTATATAGGACCTATAGAACATTGAACAGCGAGTTAAATTTATGCCATAGGTATGGAGGATACTAGTGCTAAGGCATTAAAGCACTCACAGCTAGAGGACCATTCAAAGATGAATGGAAGAGGTGGAAAATATACAGAACCAATGTCTCCAAAGCATATGTCGAAATCAAACCATGATGGGCACCAAGAATCCGGCTCTCATAATAGCACCAGGCCTTAATTAGTATGATACTGCGTTTAAAAAGATGGTCTTTGCTAATGAGACGATCAACCTATGCAATAAGAAGCATCATGGATATGATTAGCGAAGCTAAAGAACAAGGGATATAAATTCCATAAAAATCACAAACCACTCAGATCACCAAAAGCATAACATACGATCAAAAGTAAAACTATGACTTGAAACGGATAGAAGAGGTTGGAGTCACCGCTCAACTGAGTAGCAATTGAATAGCATTCAAGGTTATTGGTTATAAGGCATAAATCAACATACTCTTTCTACCGAAGACTTGAAAAACAAGTTTCATTAGATAACTCAGAGCTTCCAATAAAAGAATCCGTTTATACAATCGAAATCTGGAACATTCAATTCATATGTAACAAATCGAACTTCATTTTCAGTTCAGCTCTGTATGAATGACTACCTGCTCAAGGAAGCATAGTGTGCATAGCCCTCCTAACTGATTGAAGGAAATATCAACCACAATATTTTGCACAAGGCACTTTACAAGCTTGACCTGCCACAACAAAACCAAACATTCTTTACATAGGAAAATCAAAACTTGAGTTAACTAGAATGAAAATAATGACTAATCACATCGACTCACATGTAGTAATTTAATTTAAAGGAAAGGCAATTACACAACATAAACTCAACACAAAAACTTGACTAGACATGCATGGCAGCATCAACACTAAGCTGTAACTTATACCTATCATCAATCTAATAAGTTAAGGGGTAAAAGCTAAAAACCTCTGCCCGAATCAACTGGACATCTTTCACCATAAACTCAGCAGCCACATTTTGATCTTCCCTTTCAAGGACAGCGCAGACACCATTGGCCAGCGCCTCCTCAACATTCATACCACCAAAAGCAGTCAAATCAATATCTCCATCAGGCAGATAGGTCTTTAGAGGTACAGACCCAAATGGGAACACCTGCAACGATTTAAGTAAAATCAATATGCCCGCGTGGTTACACCCCCTCCACCTCCCCACAAATATCAAATAGGGTCGTGATATCATAAGTTTGTCATCGAAAAGACCATTGCTGAGTTTGAGAAAAATCAAATGGTATAATGAGAAATTGAATTTGCAAGCACCCAACTCACTCGAAGTAAAAATCTTCGAAGCTATACCGACTTACATTACCTATTCACATAAAACGTAGATATAATTGCGGATTTAAGTAAACTTTCGAGCTAATCATACAAACGATGTAGACCATTTGAACCAATGAACTACATTACTTGTAACTAAACTCAAGGTCCAAGTTTTGTGTAGCTAAAGGAAGAAATTTTCAACTTTTCGAACAATACAATCAAATTTAACGGCTTTAATCACCATAGAGGTTAAACTACCGAGTGCTTCGGTCTTCTGTCCTACATTAAATTCTTCAACAAAACAAACAAATCTTTGCAGCCCAATACATCGTACGGCACCAATTTCAACTTCTTTCATTCACATTCGTATGTATGTACGGAAGACGTATTTATTTGGTACGTATAAAAATACTGACCTCGCAATGAAGACAACTTCTTATGAGCCTCTGAACGTAATCGATGACCGCCTTCCTCCTCCTCTCAGACACGTCAGTGGGCTGCACCTGCGCTATGACCCCCTGCGTCGCCTCCTCCGCCCTCAGCCAGTACTCAGCGCTAACAGCCGTCGGCGCAGAAGCAGCCGCTGCCGCCTGTTGATTCGATGAAAATTGGGAAGGAGGTGATGACGACAACGACGATGACGAAGAAGCCCTCTCCCTCTCCTCCAACACGGCGCCGTTTGGTTCAGGCGACCAATCCCGAAGATCGCCCATGAAATAACAGAAATTTACCGAAAAATCACAAAAAAACCGAACCGGAAATCCTCACGCCGCTTGACCGTACAACCATAACGACGACAACAACGGTGGTGTCGGCGAATTGCAAAAATCGAAGGTTGATTTGGGCGATCAGATTTTGCAGATTGGTACGGACGGTTGGGCAAAACGACGGTGTGATTGGAACGAAACGACTTGCAATTTGCGGTTTTGGGGAGACGAAGTGGTTATTAATTTTTTTTTTTTTTTTTTTTTGAATTTCTCAGATGGATTCCAAGTGATACTATGTACGAGTAGGTTTGTCGATTTTATGTTTTTTATGAGGTTTTTATTTTTATTTATTTATTTTTGGGGAATGCTAAATAGACAAATTTAAAAAAAATAATTTTCTTTATAAAAAGATAACAACTAGTAGTAAGTTATGATTATTCATCTTGTAGGATCCGGAGAGGTTCTTAGGGAATTTTACCCTTTCATTGGGCACAGTCAAGCATCATAATTGCAAATTATATGATGTGTCATCAATAAAAAATAATAACGTTAATTAATATTTAAGTAATAATCAACGACCACCTTTTATGACTTACAAAATTTAGTCTAAAAGCTGGTCTTTTTAGCATTGCTCTTTTGTTTGTTGGGTTTTACTTTCATGCTACGTAGTATTAAATACAATAAGCATTGAATGATCTAAATTTACGAGACCCCAATAAACACAATCTAAACCAATTTTGATTTTCCAAATTCCAATGCTCATAATATTTAATGGTACGTAACAAAGAAGAATTTTTTTTTTTTTTTTTTTTTTTTTAAGGGAGAACCTTAAATCATAAAAACGTAGTTGTGTCCTTTGTCGTTTGTCCATCTCTCTTCTTTCTTTCATTCACACTTCCTTCTTGTGTCAAAGGGTTTTCTTTGCCAATTTACATTTTCAGGCACCAAAGGTCGACATTTTACCCTCCAAGTTTTGAAGAGTAGAGGTACAACTCGGCCGGATTGTATGAGCAAGATTAAACTAATTGTAACTTACTTTTTAAACCATTTGGTACTATGATTTTAATATTATCTGAATTAGAAATCGGGATTCAATTTGGGCCACAAGGCCTCAAATCAATTTAACCAGAAAAAATAATTTGGTTGAGTCTAGTTCAGGTAGGTTTTATCCTAATATAAACCTACTTAGCCGTTCGCGTTTGGTGAGTATAGATCGACCTAGCCAAGTTGGAGTAACATTATTTTCTTTTCTGTTTCGTTCTTTTGATAAAAACGATATTCAAAACTATTCTAGTTTAAATAGAGTGAAATCTAGTTCGATCTCTTTCCAATATGTAGATATGACATTGTTTGCAACTTTACAAGATGCCACCTTGTGACTCATTGCATAACATAATCTTATTGCATTTTGACGTATTAGGACGGAGGTAACAAATGGCTCAAATCGTTGCCTTTTGCCTTTCTTGGTGGAGTCACTTGTTTTTTAATTCTTTCGTTCCCTTTAACCCACGTGGTAAGATGATGGAATTGCTAAAGAACAAAATAGAATCCCACGTTTAAATCCCTCGAGGTGAATGCTTCACTTGGTATAATATCTTGAATTTAATTATAAGCTATATTTTATACTAATTTGTATAATTGGAAGATAAACGGTTAGAATTCCAGACGTCTTGAGTTAAAGAAGTAGACATTAACTATCTAGCAATACACTAATGAACCCGAAACACTATGAGTTGAAAATAAAATCCTAACTCTCAAGACAATTCACCACTTACAAACCTATCACACCAAACTGTCTTTCGTTGATTTTAATCGAAAAATTAGTTTTTGTTTTTACTAGGTTGATTGAACACAATACATATCATCGTGAAAGAGATAAACCAAACACAACTGCTCAGAGCAGTTTCAAACAACACCACGTTCTTCTTCTCTCCTGTGAAGTTGCAGGTTTTTATCTTTTTTCCTTTAATTATCTGATACTTTTGTCCCAAAATGCCCTTGCAGATTATAACCTTTTTTATGTTTGTAGTTGTAATTTTTTTTGTTTGGGGGGGCTTTTTAGTCGAAATTTTTTTGGTGAAGCCTTGAGACACCATACTTGACTTATGGCTTTCTAGTATTAGAGATAAGAGATAATAGAAATGCTATTAATTTGTTATAGATGATGGTTAGCATAAGTTCCAAATTTGATAGCTAGTGACCCTAAAGCATAATGAGAGGGTAATGAGGGGTTGGAGGAAGGCAACATAGAGGATCAACTAGAGTCTAGACTCTAGAGTGGCCCAACCAACCAATAAATGGAGAAATTTTTCAGTGTAAGAATATGATCCGGTAAATCAAAATTTATAATATAAATGGTTGAATTATTTTTTTCAAATGTCAAACAATTTGTATTATGACATTTAGTGTATCAAGCTATGTTCCTAATACCCTGAAAAATCTCTCAAAAAGTCCACATCCACATGGAGCATTTATTAATCTTTAAGACATTTGGTCCAAAATTACACCAAAAAGAGAAATTTGGCAAAAAAAATTTTGACTAAAAAAGATATGGCCCAAATAGGAACGTTAACCAAACAAGGTGGGGAGATATCAATTGGAGGCTGTTAATTTCATATATTGTTTGGCTATTTATCTACGAATTACAATTTGATGCGTATGAGAAGTAGCTTATTAACATCCGGCCAAAAAAAAAAAAAAAAAAAAGACTTTAATCGTATGTGTTAAATTGTAAGTTGTCTTCTAAAAACAATAAGTTCTTATACGTAAGAAGTCAAACAATATATGTTCCATTCAAAATTTCATCCACTCAACTTGTATCCCATCAAACAAAACATAAAAAGATTATACGAACACCATAACATCACATGGAACACTAATGTTTAATTTGTATTCAGACGTCAAATTTCATTTTCAGTTTTTGTAATTTGTTCAATTTTCCACTTTAGTTCTTGTATATTCAATTTTGTCGATTTTGCCATTGTACATTAGCTCACTACAATTTAATTTCGTTGTATATAGTGCTTGGGTTAATTACACTAACACCCCCTAAGGTTTATTGAGTTTTCACAAAACCCCTCACGTTTAAAATATTACACTAACACCCCTTCAAGTTTTAATTCACTTTCACATAGCCCCTTCACTCAAAATCTACTAACAAATTAACTGAAGGGGTTATGTGAAAGTGAATCAAAACATGAAAAGGTGTTAGTGTAATGCCTCAAACGTGAAGAGGTTTTGTGAAAATTTGATAAATCTTAGAGAGTGTTGGTGTAATTAACTTAGTTGGTGATAAATATTTACCCTTATACTCGAGATCCAGAGTCTAGTTTCCTCTTTGACAATATTAATTGTACATAAAAAAAATGTATTGGGCCTAATTCGTTAAAATGGTTGGTTGGTTTATGGCATATAAGGCTTACAATGCTAATCAGTACTATGACCTAATAATATTTGTCTTCACTCAGAAGTGAAAGGTTTCAAGTTCGAATCTCGTCGATGGTGAATTCGATACCAAATTAGGCTGGTCATTGTGTGATTTAGTCAAACTCTCTATCTCTTAGTGTAAAAATATCGATGTACAAAAAAAAAAAAAAAAAAAAAAAAAAAAAGGGGCTTACAAGGTATAGCCAGGTCCACTTGCAACTCTCCTGCATGTTTTGGGCCGGACCCAAATGATCCAAACTCCAAACCCGAAATAATATTTTCCTTCACATTTCTCCCCGGCGACGGCTTCATCTGCAACCTCTCCAGCTTCAGAAGATCGAGTTAAAGTTTCAGAGCGATAGAATCTACAAGATGGAGGGAACTGGAAGGAGATCGAGATTCACACTCCTGCTTCTTCCTCTGCTGATTTCTCTGTCAATTCCCTGCATATCTGCCACTTACAAGCCAGGCGACATCGTCTCCATGAGCAAGATGGGTCTTTATCACTCTGTCCGTACTCTCTCTAAAACCTTCATCCAATTTCGGCTCAATTTTAATGGGTTTTGTTTAATTTTCAATGGGTTTTGTGCAATTTCGTGGTTTCAGATGAAAACCGAATGGCATGATATGATCGGTCGACATTGCCCAATATTTGCTGTCAATCGTGAGGTAAATTTGTATTTTTCAATTTGGGTTTTCTTTTCAGGTTTTTGTTTGTTTTTTCATAGTCAATAAATTTATTCATTTTTCTGGTTTATGAATTTGTAGGTGTTAGTTCCTATAGCGAAGCCAATGGGTTATACAGGAGCTGATGCTTATAAGATGTGAGTATAATTAAGGCTGAAAGTTCCGTCTTTCGATTCACATTTCGTTTCTTTCGTTATATTATCACTATTAGATTGCTAAGAATCAGCTAACTATCTATGTAAGTAAGGGTGAAACATTTCGTAATCGAGATAGTTTGTGTAATTTAATTTGAAGTTTGGTAGCTGAACTTACTTTTGTATCTACTTTGTAATTGAATGTGCATTGTGCAAAACTTGGAATCTTAATGTTAGAATTACCAATAAATTAACAGTTTCATTAAGTTTTCTGTGACATCTGATTCAAAAAACCGAAGCTGTAGATTGTATATTTGCTTCTGAATTAGGTTCTCTGGATAATGGTTGGATCTCCTCATAGGCTCTGGAAATTTATGGTTACGAGCATGTCTGGTCAAATTCATATTTACAGGAAGGTTTCTTGTGCAGATCATTTCAAGTTGGGAGAGAAAAGTTTTTAATACCGTGGCTTTTTGTGATAAATCGTAAAAGTTCTGAGGTCCCAATGATTGATGTCCATTTGGTAAGTTGTGAGTTATGCGCATTAGAACATAATTTTGACGCCATTATCCTTTGTGAAAATGGAAAGTAGTGGCTTACTGGGATAATAGCTTCTTTTAGATAATGCAAACAATTGATTCTGTAAGTTTATCTTTCTGTTAGAAAACTGACTTGCATGCAATACAGAGGTACTCGGGAAGTGATCTGCATGGTGTCACTGCTAAAGTTGTGGATATGCCTCACCACTGTACGTAATGCCATTTTGCTCCTTCGTTAATCTAGTTCAAATTCTTTATCATAGTGAGTTAAGCTGGCCTTTTGGAAGGGTCTGTCTTGTAATGCAGGCACTTTATCCATTTATCATATTTTTGGTTAGTTTAGTTCCTTCATCATTTAGGTCAGTCTAAACAAAAGGAGGCAATAGGCCTCTTTGATGTCATTGATATATTTCGAGCTTTAATATCATTTTTGGAAAACAAAAAGCACCTATAGTTTGAGTTAATTTTGCTATTGGTCAAGGAGTTCTTATAACCGTTGTGGTGTGGATTCTTCTGTCTGAGCAGACTTAGAAATCCATCCAGATATTCGCAAACAATTTTGGGATGCTCAGCACTGGCCAAAGCATGTACTGGTCAGATATACATGGTCCGCATCACTTCACTTATCTTTTAGTTATGATTTGTGTAAGTCTTGGGCTTTCGGATTTGCACTTTGTGAAATGTGACATAATCTTGTCGTATGCACGCAGGGAGGAGCAATCAGAGATAGACGTGACTTCTGGATTTTATGTACTGTTTGGATCAGGTAAAAATCAATGCTTGAGTATTGTCATTGTGTATTCATTATCCTTCCCCCAAGCCTTATCTTCAAAGTTTCAAACCAACTGTTTAAAGAACATACCATTACTTTGACGCTCAACATATGTGAACCTAATGTGATCAATGTATATATTTGTTGAGAGAACACTTAAATGTAGGGCTTTTCTGACACTGTTGCTACTAACCATTTTCATGCATTCAACAGGTCTCATGCTTTCTTTTATTCTGTCGATATACATCTTGCAATCATCACGGGACAAGTTAGCAAGGTATGTTTCTGAAATATTGGGCTACTTTGTTACCTGGAAAATAGAGTTTAGGAACAAGCTATCAAAGTTCAATCAGCATTGCATGGTTATTCAAGCTTTGCTCTACCGGTTTTTCTGGTAATGTGAAATTTTGCTATTCTTTCCAGGTTCGTGAGGGAGAGAGTTGCAGAAAGCAACATGCCTGCTGGAGGTGTGGCAAAGGTTGAATGATAGAACACCATTGAAAGTGTCAATATATCGTCTGCATGTGCAACTCAGTCGGAAAGAGAAAATGAAACTAGTTGGGGTAGGTATGATGCAGTGAACGCGTATGTTGTTATCTGATTTCACTCAAGAAGATCGATCTCCAATCTCTCTAGAAGAAGAAGGCTGAATGAAATTAAAACGCCCGAAAGCCTGGTCAGAGTTTTAACTAATCAGACTGAAATCTTCTTTTTATGTCCGCAATTGATATGTATGGTCACAAACGGTTTAAACTCTCACAGTTGTACCTCAAGGATACTTAACCATGCTAAGAACATGTTTGTTGCATAGATTAACATGTTTCTTTTGAGATGTCAATGCATTCTGGACATGGATTTCCAGATACATAGATACAAATATGAAATATACAACCATTAGTTTGATCAGAAGGCGGCTGGAGTAGATGCGATCGTGGGCGTTGATCTAATCATGATGTGGAGATTAATCCTACGATTATTAAGTATTTCCGATCAAACACAGATTATAGTAGTTTCAGTTGGATTTTAATTTTCCATACCATGAAGAATGGTTCGTAAGCCCCCCCGGCTGTGGGTTAGGGCTCGTATTCAAGGGTTTAAAAGATTTTAATAGAGTTTATTCACGGGTATTCAATCACGAATTTGAATGAATTCGTAGAAGTTCATGAGTATTCAATCAAATTTTAAAGGAGTTCATATAACTTAAAAAAAAAAATGGGCGTATTCAATTAGAATGTTAGAGTAGTCCATAAAATCTCAGAGCAGTTCCACCCCTACAGACTTTGCGCTAGCACCTAGCGCATTTATCCACTCAAGTGAACAGTAATAGACCACAGTCAACAGTAATAGACCAAAGCATCTCCATCCCTAAAAAAAATAGCCTAGTCCATTTTATTAAAATATTATTATTTTTTATTATAAAATAATAATTTAATTTTTCTTCTTCACTCTGGACTCCCTGCTTCTTGTTCTCTCTGGAACCCAACCCACACTGCGAAACGACGCAACCCACAGCTGAAACACCTCTCCATTTCGATTGAAGCTCCAAAGTTGAGTTACGAAGGTAAGTTTGTGGGAGTTAAGCTCGCTGGTTTTCTCGTCGCCGCCGCCGCTCTCTAAGTCTCGCTCGCCTCCTTCTCTGTCCTCCAACCGGCTCGAAAGCTTCCAGTAAGAGCAGGCAAGGATCAACAGAGCAAAAGCAATCAGACCCAACATCCCCGCCAGGCCTCCGAATAGGTAGGGCATCGGAGAGTGCCACGGCGAGCGCTGCTGCTGCTGCTGCCCCGTGGTTGTTGCAGTTGGCGGCAGTGATGATTCTAGTGGGGATTTTGCCCCCGGAGTTGCAGTAGAGAAAGCAATTACGGTTCTCATATTTATGTTTAAATTTATATATATATATATTTTTTAATTGGAGTTTAGGAAATTAGGAAGGTTTTGAGTCGATGAAAAGAAGGTAAGGAAATTTAAGCTGATGAAAATGGAGGTGGTGGGTTATGGTATTTATAGCAGGGGAAAAGTGTTTTCACCCAGGGAGTCGAATTCAGGTCGAGGGAGGTGTGACGCGTCATGTAGGCCGGGCAAGGGCTCAGCACATTCTGAGCTGGCCTAGAGACCAGCTTGGGCTGGATGCCAGCCTATCTGCTCGGCTGGAGTGGATTGGCTGGGTGCCAGGCCAATAATTTGGCTGGGTGCCGGCCTAAAGGTTCTCCGGTGGAACTGCTCTCATGTGTGTTGCAGTCCTATTAGATTAGGAATGTGATTGTGTAAATCTTAGTGTATCTAGGGATATCTTGCAATATTCTATAGGGTTAGATATTATCATATTATAGTTGTAATCATATTAGGTTAAGAATTTAACCTGCCCTACTACTATACATAAAGTCACAATAGGGTGGAATAGAACACACTTCACAATTATACATCTCTTTCTTTCTCTCTACTGTGCCGCACCCCTCTCTCTGTCCTTTATATGATTCAGTAAATTAGGCCTGCAACACATTATTAGTATGCTCTTGACGCTCCGCTAAAGAGAGTTTGATATTCAATCAGAGGAGTATTGCGTTTTAATCATTCTTTTTATAAGTAATTTATTATTTTATTAAATTGATCTACATGGTCAAGTTAATTTTTCTTTGTTGAACGTGATACAACGCATTGGAGATGCAATTTCGACTTTCAAAGAAGGATCTTCTACAAATTCAAAGGCTTTTGTTGTTTCCTACCCATCAGGTACACTTAAAATAAAGTAAGATATTTGAAGCAACCATGAAGCATGAAAACATTCCCTATGATGCATGAAACCCCTACATTTATATTTACCTTTCGATACACACACACACACACACACACACACACATTTCATGCATTACGCAATTATTTTGCTATGTGGAATTTGTGAGTGAAAGCACATAAATAAATTAGAGCAATTTAGGGTTTTTCAAACCCTACACATGTCGGAAAAAAAAAAAAATCTGGGTTTATGCGGCACGGCAGCCTCATCACTGTGACACCACCGCATTGGCCTGCAGCCTAGCTGCTTGGAGCCAATCATGGAACAATGTCGTTTTGACACCTTGGACCACACAGCAGCAGCCTTTTGGGCTTAGCTGCTCACGCACCGAGGCGCAAGGCCTTTAGCCTAGTAAGCTTACATGGGCCTGAAGTCCCCCCAGCCTAAACCGAGAAGTTTGCAACCTTCTTAGCCATAGTTGCTAGGCTTCCCTTAATCCATGATAGGCCTGCCTGCAGTAGCTTATTGTTTGCTATACTTCGCCCCAGCCTTCGACCCATTCGCCCGTAGCTTTTTCTGCTGGGCTTGACTCACCACGACCCAAAAACCTGAAACCCAACTTCGGCTGGGCTTCCCTGCACCAACCCACAGGCCAACATACGGTAGACCTGCACCCATGCATGGTTTTTTAGGCCCAAAGCTAGCACACGCTAGGCCTACACCCATGAAAACCTGACGTTTTTCATGTAAACCATCTCTTAGAACCCGAATGTTCTAACTTTGATGCTTATGGATGTTTTATTGTCCATAACATTATGCATAATCTTGTTCCCTTCATTTAGTGGATTGTTGAGTCGTTACAAGTTCGATTTAACTGATTTGGACGTTTCTTAACTGAAACCATTTTATGTGGGCACAAGACGTGAATCTCCACTTGACTCTCAAGAAGCTGAAAACCATTGTAGCCAACAATGGCATGGAAGAGCTGAATAAGCCTTCGTCATGTTCTTAATTCAAAGACTTATGCTTGAAGCATTACCCATAGAAGTACCTAGCGAACAAGGATTTCATGACTCTTTGGCTCGCTTCTACGACCTGTTTAATCATGAACGATATTGCTTGAAACACACCATGATTACGTCCATGAATGAGTATAATTATGAAGTTTATGAATCTGATCGAATTTTGACTGGAGAATACTTTTCTCGTCCTTCCTTGTTTTTAACTCGCTCCTGAAGCAACAAGTGTAGAAAGCGAAAGTTTACCAAATTCTCGGATCTGATTACTACCACAAACGTGAGAAAAAGGTATAGACCCAATTTCGGCTAGAGTATATCGAACTGTATAAATCCAATTTGGTTAGAGTCTACTGAATGACTTAACCCAGTTTGATCAAAGTCTACCGAATGGTGGTGCCCTGCTTTGGCAGGGATGCACCGAATTATATTGCTTTACTTCGGCAGAGGCCTACCGAACAGACCCCTTTAGTTTCGGCTAAAGCCTACCGAACCCAATTATGGATCTATCTCTCTCACAATCCAATTTTGAGTTTGTTTTTACAACCTATGGCAGAATCAGAGCCTGCCAAGGTGTGAAATCATGCCCGAAGCATGATCCTTGGCATCTAAGACCTAAAACTTCAAGAATAAGGGATAGTATTCCCAAACCTTAACCCTGCAGAATCTACTTTCGTCTTGATGGAATAGATCGTTGGTTATGCACCTGTTCGTGCCCTTACCAATGCCGTTAAGGAGTACCATTCTCATAGTCAATATGTGAGACTAATTTTGCTCCACTGAACACCGTTGGAAGAGCAGAATTTTGACATGGATGACCTTGTTGGCCAAATCCCTTTAGTAAACCATTTACTTTGTGAACATTTTTTTTTTTTTTTATGTTCTTAGATTCACATTTGGTGTTAGTTTTAGTTATGGATAATCTTATTGATATTGTCCTCGAATACGAGTTAATTGAATCATGTTTCTTGTATATATGTGACCGAATTCAATTAAACACGTGATTAGGTATGAACGTGGGGAAGTTAATTGTCTGGATGAATGTGATACTACGCACACTAACTTTACACCTAAATCACATCTCTAGCAACGACTTCACGTCTATCCAACCTAATTAAAAGCATTGGCATGCTCCTTATTGTATGAATGGTACTACATTACCATTTAAGAGACCTTATATTCTCCCCGTTCCAGAAGAACATCGTTAAGTTTTAAGGGTATTCGAGATGACAATGATCATGAATGAAACCATTGAAGAAAATAGAGTGAAATATCTTTGCACCACCTCCAAAAATGAGCCTGAAGCTTTGTTTTGGGGCCAATGGGCCGTTTCCTAACTGGGAACACACCACATGTGGCCGGCTTGGAACCTGGTGATTGAGTAGTTTACTTCCTTTGGTACGACCATGTGGGACATTTAGGTCGAACAATGATGCCACAACGCATCTCTTTACCCGAAGTAAAAATCTTGTGCTTACAAGCACACTTTGCCTAGCCTGCTCATTGGGGAAATTGATTTTCTAAATCATCCCTCACAAAGATACAAAATCACCATTTTTCACAGTGGATTCAAGGGAATATATGTGGACTAATCCAACCAAAATGCGGACCATATAAATACTTATGGTTTTGGTTGATGAATCGACAAACTGGTCACATGTTTGTGTACACACATTGCTGCTAAACCTCCTGGCCGATTTTAAAGGTTCACCACCCTACTTATCCCATAAAGTCTGGGAGATTGAATAATGCCTGAGAGTTTATATTGCCGGTTTTCGATAAAGTATTGCATGTCTTTTGGGTTTATAATTGAACATCAAATTCCCATTTTCACCCCAAATAGCTGAACATCGAATTCCCATCTTTACCCCAAATAGCCTCACAGAGTGATCATAAAGCACAATTACATGATCGCCCGGACCTTGGTGACGTACCAAGCATTTTCGGTTTATGCCTAAGGCTATGCAATCTTGTACGCATCTATGTTGGTCTGCTTTGAGGCTCATTGCCACCTAACCTATTTGATGTTATAGTTGGTTACTAGGTACGAACTTGACGCTTTGTATTTACACGTTTTGGGTGTGCATTCCATGTGCCAAGTTGTGCCGCCGCAACGTACGAATATGAGTCCTTAAAAAAGGATGTGAATCATTATCGATTATGATTCTCCTTCACACTAGCTCTCTTGGAGCCCTTGTACGTGATCTCTTTACCGCTCATTTGTGGATTGTCACTTCAATGAGACAGTCTTCCTACCATTAGGGAAAGATAAGAATGTCAACGTTCCTGTAAAATGGCGCGAACTTGCGTAGACGTTGCCCACTATATCTCATCTTGATCCCCATACCGCACAAGTGTAATAAACAAGTGTGATATATTATAGCTTTCAGAATGTTGCTCCAGACGCATTCCTTTGATCTAACTAAAATAATGAGATCATATACTAGTTGTAAATATGCTTGCAAGGATATGTGTACTTAACAGATGTCGAGTCAATATTCTTGAAGGGTGTGCCGCCCCTGTTGGACGGTTTGGTTGCCCTTGTTGAACGACCCGGTACACCGGCGGATAACCAATTAATTTGTCTTAGCCTGGAGCATGACAGATTACTCGATTCATAGGATACACTTCCCTAAAATAGGAAGACATGGCACACAATGAATCTATACTCAATCGCTGTCTTAAATCATTTCCATCTCATGAGATTAATCTGGATTACTCCTGAAACTTGAAGTTCTTGGTCCAATATACTAGTTTGGATAAGTTAATGGAATTGAAATGAGATTACCATCAATGATGTTTGCACTTATATGGTAGCTATTGACATAAATGAAAAGCGACGATATCAAACCGTGTTCTGTTGATTCAGTGACAATGTAGAACTGATTGGACAACTGAAATTACTCTAGGTTAAAATTCCTTACCAAAGTGTGTTTTGGACCTATCGTTCCTACACTGCTCAAGGTAACCCTGTTGTGTTACAAGTAGGGAAAAGAAGCACAATGAGATGAATGAAATAGTGCGATATGATGCACGTCTTACGACGTAAGGTTTCTCTCAAACACCTTGTGATTGATTGCACCATTATGAAATGCAGTTAGTGTTTCTCCATGGGATATAGATACGACGATTTACATGTAAGTTCTCGAAGAACTATATGGACTGGTTCAAATAGTTCCAAACCACGGAACACACTTTCAACTGGTTTGAGGCGTTCACTTATGGATTGATGCAATCCGACAGATATGGTATAACTGTCTAAGTGATTATTTGATTAGTTAAGGATATGAATTATGCCCTTGTGTGTTAAACTATGAAGTCTTATTTTGAATTGCTAGAGTTACAGTTTATGTCGTTGACATGAATCTCACTGAGACTATAGAATAGCTTGTGAAAACTGCCTCGCACCTGAAGATGGAATTTGAGATGAAGGATCTTAGGAAAACTCATTTATACCTTAACCTGAAGTCTAAGCGTTGTTGTGACGGTACTTTAGTTTACCAGTCGAACTACACCCTAAAGGTGTTACTTTTGAGTATACCTATGATCTTCCATACACTATATGCAAATGAAACCCTTAAAAAGGTTATGGAATCCGAAATTCCATATCTAAGTTTTGTTGTACTAGGTTTATTGTATTAGACATGACATCTCATTCGCTGTTGATCTATTGGTAAAGATGCAGTACTTGATAGGAGCATATTTATGCGACTTAGTTAGCTTGTTTTCTTGCATTTATGTTGTTAGTTCCTAGTTCTTTTAGTATTTTAAGCTATTTTCGTGTGTTTGTAGGACCAAAGGGCTAAAAAGGCAAGAAAGTGCAATTTGGAGCATTTTGGAGTAGTTTTGAGCTTGGAATGGTTAGCACATGCATGGAGCAAGGTGGATGGACGAAATTGAAGTTCAAAAAGGGCTAGGAATATGCTAAAGAGTTGAAGAAATTAATTCAAGACTTGTAAGACAAGGAATTAGTTACAAAGAAGGAAACATGAGTCAAACTACCTTATTTTGACTTAGTCAACCCTAATCTTTTCCAACTTAAGTTCCAGCTGCAAAGAGGCTTCCTAAAGATATTAGGACACTTAATTACAAGATTCTAGAAGGTTAATCCCAGTCAAAATAGGTTGCCGCATCAAATCTGCAAGGAATCATTCCTTGTCGTGCAAGGAAGTCACATTCCCCTTTCTTTTTAGGCTTGTCGCATATCACTTACCCCTTTTCCTCTTGGGATTCTGATTTGTTACCCTTTTCTTAGAGGATTTGGAGTCTTAAATCTTTCCTAATTTAATTCCCAACCGTGCTTCTTCCTTCCCATATAAATAAAAAGCTTTGCTGCACATCCCAAAAAGATCCCTGACCACCATTCATTCATACAACCATTCAGCCATCATTCACCACAATTTCGACACAACCCATCCATAATACACAATAACCCAATTCCAGCCATTACCATGAAGGAAAATTTGTGAAAAACAAGTTCATTTGAGCAACATCAACAACATGCAATTAACAATTAAAAGGCGGAATCATGTTTATATGCACTCAAAAACAAAACTTAACCCATGAACTTCAAAGCCTAGTAGATAGGTGAACCAAGACTCAACTCAAAACAAAGTGAGTTGAGAAATCAATACCTTTGTAGATTCCTCTTTGCATAAGCAAAGGCTAATCACCCAAAGAGAGGGCCTTCATTCCTTGCATCTTAGATCCATGGATTTGGATGGATGACAAGGTTTCTCCAAGTTCCCAAAATTGAAAAACCTCTAAGTCTCCACACCAAGGCATATTGTAGAAGAAATGAGTGACCTTGGAGGAGTTTGATTGCTAGATGATCCCTCCAAGGTGGCTGAAATTTTAGAGAGAAAGGAGAGCTTGTGTTCTCATCCTTTCCCCAAAAATTACCCTTAATGAATTTTGGCTATAAAGTCATACTTATTCCTTAATTCATTTGAGTGGCAAACTTGTAAATAAGTCCAAAACCACTCCTTCTTTAACATGGGATTTATTGGGCTATTTAGGCCTTTGTGAATCATTATTCATTAAGTTGTCACACAACTTAAGTCAATGGACTTGACGTTCGAAGCCCATTGGGCCTTAAGGTCTAAAACTATCCCGTGGTCTTTTAACGAACTTATTCGTTTGATTAATAATCATATTAATTAATCCTTGCCATAAATAATTAAACCATTTAATTATTCTTACTCATCTCCGTTGAATCTTCAATCTCTACCTTACACGGTGTACGATCCATTAGGTTCCTTTTAGCGAGGCAGTGGGCGATTCAAACTCTTTCAAATCGATTGTGAATTGAAACTTACTTTCAATTCTCCCGTTAGTGATAATACACTTTTAGGGCTTCCACAAACCATGGTTGACGCCTAGCAGCATGTCATGGTTACCCAAGCTAATCAGAAGAGGTGGAGAACCTATTCAGTTTTAGGATTACAAATGCAATACGGTCTTTCTCTAATACAATACTCTTGACCACATTGTTTGGTTTGATAGTTTATTCATGTCTACTATCCAATGTGAGTCTTGTGCTTATATGATTACCTTGAATGTGATTTGGAACACATTCCTAAATCTCATTCATACTCTGGCCAGAGATTCTAAATCATATCATAGAGTATTCTCCCTCAAACAGTTTGAAGGTTAGAGATCCCTTGTTGCGCATTCACTTGTCTCCATGGCTAAGTGGCTTAACCCCAACGATGTCGTGGACACCCTCCTGATGGAGTGACTTTGACATAATCAAAGATTAAGGACCTAACCACAAGACAACTGTGATGCCTCAGGTCAAAAGACTAATTTGCATTATCCCAACCATGAGTTCTCATGTGACATGAATATGAGAACTCTTCGTTGATCGTGTTCAGTGAACTCATTCTCTATTGAGCACCTACGTACTTGTCTTGATGTCACACACACCAATGACTCGAGATTAGTCACTCTCCCTGAGAGAAGACATAGCACGTACTGATCTTAACGGACTGTCAATGCCCAATTGACAATCCTATGATCAGGAACGTTTAGGATGTGTCAACGAAAGAATGGTCTCATGAATCTAACTTCTTTAGATCGCATTCTTCCAATCACATATTCCTTGGACTTATCGTTTAAGCATATAACATTTATATGAGACGGCTCAAACAATAATCTTTGCCCTTTACATTAAACTAGATTAGTTTAACATGTGAAATGTCCATAAAGTATCATCATATGATTGGTTTTAGGGCACATTTCCAACAATCTCCCACTTGCACTAGAGCCAATCAGCTTAGTCATCAGTGATGATACCTCTTCTGTAGTCATTTCATAAATGGCTGAGTAGTAGGCCTAGACAATGGATATCTATATGTTATCCATAGAAGCAACCTTGAGAATAACGACGTCACCATTATACATGATTCTCAATCATGTGGTTCAGTCTCTCATTTGAGTTCGGACCTTGATGAGACCTTGATTCCCTGGCTTAAGCTATCGCCCCATTAGTGTCATACATTTTCTGGTTGGAACCGAATGGAGAGTTCATAAATGAACTTTCCCATCCAAACAACAATGTTGTAAGCTTCTATATGGCAATATATTTTGCATACATGATGGAACACATTAAAGTCATTTACTTTTAACGTTTCCATCCAAATATCTCTTTAGTCATAATAAAGAGATATCTCATTATCACTTCATTCATAATGAAGAGATATTCTATGATGGATTAGATTCATAATCTAATACATTTACGCTTCCATTACGTTACTCTAATTCTTCCTCATTCTTGAGGAATCCATCCTTAGTATTTCTTAAATACCTAAGGATTCACTTGACAGTTGCCATGGTTCTGATCCTGGGCTTGCACTGATATCATCTTGTACCGTTCTAGGTACAACTTATATCAATGTTTTCATACAATATGAAATACATAAATCACCTTTATGCGTATGCATAAAGGATTCTATTTACGCATTATTTCTTTGGGAGTCAAAGGGTACATTCCCTTTGAGAAGAACAACTTCATAGTCTCACTAGAATTGTCATTCTAATTGAAGTTTATCATCATATGAGAAACTTCCTAGCATCTCTTGTCTATTTTAGGGATTGATATAATCCCAATTATATCTTGAAATCTATCATTATAGATTTCCATCCCATGTATATAGACTATGTCTCCCATATACATTCTATCATTATAGAATGTTTAAAGTCATAACTTTAACGATGAAGAATTCCTTTCATTTTCAAAATTAATATATATCATGTATATATATTCAAATTTAGGAATATGATTAACTCCCACTAATCTTTTGTAAACCTAGTAAACAAAAGATTCATTTACATCTTTATGAGAAATCAAACGATTTGATCCTTTTTCTCATAAGATGCTTATAGCTCCCACTAAGTGTAGTCATAAGGATTTTCATTCTTATTTCTTTCGAATTAAGAGGTGTAACTCTATGACATAGTCATAAAGTTCAAACCATTCAACTGAGACGATTTATAAATCCTTCTCGACTACCTTGGAGCTTGTGGTGTAGGAACTAGGTTGTTATATTTGTTGATCATATCAAACAAATATTGCTTATTAGCACACAACCCCAAATCTTAACATGTTTAAGATTTGTCTTTCTTTCCAACTACATCTTATGGAGTTATGAAAATTTTGGAAGATCTTCTAATTGACAATCATATTGTTTTAGAAGTATATATATCCTATATATGGGTAATAGATAACATCCAACGAACTAAATTTTATTCAAGTTCGTTCTTCTCCTAATGGAGAAATTCATTATCTTATGATGCTATTTTCCTTGATATCTTTCAAGGAAACTCATCTAAAGTGTTATCTTTCCTTGGATCAAATCTAAGGAGGTAAATACTTTAGACGTCTTACTCATCTACTTACATTTCTTGAATTCTTTGAAACCTTTTGCAAAGTATTCGGACTTGTGTTTATTCAAAATAAACTATAGTCCAACCGAGAGTGATCTTCGGTGAATGTCATACAGCATGAGTAGTATTATGTTGTGGACAAGTGCCACTAACATGTAAGTGAATTAACCTCAACAACTTTGTGATTCTTTCTTCTTTCCAAAAGAATAAAGATTCGAACATTTCGCCTCTATACAATTTTAACAAGAAGGTATTGGATCCGGATCTAACGATCCAAAGCATCCATCTATGACCAACTCGTAACTTATGTTTTAGAGGTATCACAACTCAGTTGGGATTAGTCACTACCTTGCAACCTTTTGGGTTTTAAGCATCATCGTATTCTAAACAGTTAAACTACCACATCATCTCTACTATAGAGACAACCAATTAAATTACAATAATCTAATTATTGATTAATAAAGAACAATGTTTTGTCAAACAAAACATTTATCCATCTCTACTATAGTGACGGATTTAAGTTCCTTAAAATTGGAATGTAAAGACAATCTTTAGTATTTTCCAATTTCTTTGGTAGTTCATATGAGGAAGTAAGTACAATCCGCTTTCGCAGAGATCTATATTTTATTCACTTTCCGAATGTGAAGTACTTTCTCTTCTCTCATTAATCTTCTACCTTTTATTAGCACACTTTTACAACAATTGTAAAACATAGTTGCTAATATAGAATCATGTATTCAAGTAGAAGAACCAACTGTTTTGAATTATTCAAGAACATTTTACAACACCTTCGAAAGGTGTGTTCTTGACACTTGCAAGACATTTCTTGCAAATACCCCTTCCAATGTCCATCCTTTCATAAAGAAAGTTTGTTCCCTTGGAGTTATTTTGCCTTCTTCATTTGACTTCCCTTTTGACTACAATAGTCATGGTCCCTAAACTCCCACTATCTCTCTTGAAACTTATTTCAAATGTGTTATACACATCAAACGATTTGGAGAGCGTGCGGTTATTGTTCACTATATAGTTTACAATAAACTTAGTGAACCATTAGGATAGGGACACAAAGGTGAAGTCCTTGCCTAGTTTCCATCTCGTTAAGTGTTTTGACACTTCAACATTCAATGATTCAAAATCATCATAAGTCCATGTTGATGGACTATTTTTGTCAACCAACCATTATGTTCTCAACATAATTACAAACTTTCAAGAGTTGTTCAAGGCAACTCTCATTTCTTCATACAACAATTTGTAAGTGAAGAATCATGGCACATAAAGTGTCCATGCCCTTGTGCTTACTTCAAGTTCCTTGTTCGTGTAACAAAGAGACAAGCACTAGAGTTTGCATTGTCCTCTTCATGGTAGACTTATCTAACATGTTCTTCCATTGATACATTATCAATAGGAAGATTGTGAGGATGAGACTACTTAGGCACTTTTACAATCCATTCAAGACAATCTATGGGATTGTGGTACCAAGTTCGGAAACTAAAGCGTTCGGTTTTTCTTTGTCAAGTTTTGGATAGCGTTTTGCAAATATATTGGTAAACAAATACATAACGAATATAAATTGATTGATTTTAAGCCATTTGATTTGGGTCTTTAAATCAAATAGCACCACCCACTATTTTTGGCAAATTCCATATCCCTCATCGGAATTCGAGAGTTTTGGAGGAAACTCTTAGTAGGGTATGGGAGGCTCACTATTACCAAGCCCACCTCACGATGATACGATGTTGGCTAGCATTAATAATAATGAGAGAGTACGCTTACTCATTTGCATTTCTTGCAAGTACCCATCTTATTTGGCCTCTAGAGAATGTTGCCTCACAATGATATGATATCGGCGCCATTGCACTTAGTTAAGTTATTCCCACCATGCTTAGTTCATGAAGGGGTTCAAGAATAGCCTCACAATGATATGATGTTGGCCATCCTCGTTGCCTACACTCACCTCATCATATGCGTATAGACTCCTCCTGAGTGTAAGCATGCACTTTGTACTCCCCCATGATAGGGTGAAGCCGGTGTACAAGTCACAAACGATTGGAGCCTACCACGGTGGAAGGCCACGAAGAGATATTCAAAGCATCTCTCGCTTACCAACTTAATAATGGTTTGGTTGAGGGTTTTAGGTCTCATCACATAAATATTCATTTTAATCTAATTAAAACAATTTTGATCCTATTACAACTATTGGTCCATTTGATTGATTTAGTTGTATATAATACTCCCACTAAGCTTTTAAAACGGTTTTTAAAGCAAGGGTATATGATACTACTAACATAAGGTTTGCATTCATTGATGGACTATATAGTTGCCTTAGGGCCTTAGGATGACTATGAACCTTTGATTCGATTCAACACGAGCCTAGTGTTGAATCTCGGTCTAGGGATGGTGATTGATTTTAGTTACGCGTTTAATCACATTAAGGCGTGTTGTCTTATTGGGCGTTGGACCCAACTACTCCAATTTCATGCATATCGAATAAAACAAGAAAGGAGTACTTCAAAGTAAATAAGAGCTTATGCTCTTTTACAACAATTGATCAAATCAAATTACTTTAAAGTAAAGAAGAGCTTATGCTCTTTTACAACAATTGATCATATCAAATTACAACCAAAATTTAATCTACACATTCCCATGGTTCAAACAAATTTGAAACGGCCATTCACATAGCTCAATTATCGTAGGCTAAGGTTCATAATCACCCTTTCTTTAATTAATTAACGCTTTAACTAATTAAACTTGAATGCAACATTTTCATTTGGTTTTTGTATCCATAGAATTGATTTAAATGGAGCTAAATGAAATGAAAATCCAATTCTCATTTAAAGAGACAAAACAATTTTGTTCTCTACCTAATTTGGGCCAAAATGCTATGACCTCAACTTTTGGGCCATTTTGCAAAACTTAAACTTTTGGGGTCACTTTGTAAAAACACAAAAGTCCACTACTTCATGTAATTACAACTAGAACCCAAAAATTTCCACAAAAGCTAAAACTTCATTAAAGGAGCAAAACAATTTGTCCTTTTAGTGATTTTGGACCTTTACGTAAAAACGTAAACTTTTGGGTCAAAGTACAAATACACAAAAGTATCAAAACTTTATGTAATTGCATAAAAGCCCCACAAGGACCCTAATTGAGTAGGGTGGCCGGTTTTGAAGCAAAGTAATAAAAAAAAATTCAAAGTTTTTGTAAGTGGGGTGGGTGAAATGGAATAAATCATTACACACCTACCCACTAAAATTTCTTTAATTTTTCAAAATAAATATCTAATATATTTAAACATAAGAAATATTTCAAAACAAAAACTTTATGAAATAAATCAAAACTTTGAATCAAAACACCAAACCTTTTGTTCTTGGCAAGAACATATCAAGAACAATGAAGAACATTCATGAAAAACCCATAAGAGCTCCATGAACATTCTTCACCAAAAAACATCCCAAAACCACTCAAACTTAAGGGAAATAACATACAACCATACTAGGGTACATAGGGGTTCCAAAAGTCACTTTAAAACACTTTTAACAAGTCAAACAAGAACCCAAAAATCCACCCTTTGGATTTGGCCGAATTTCCCCAAAAACATGGCACCAAATTTTAGCTCCAAAATTCATGCTCATATGAACTACATCTACAACATTTGAGATGGCAAATTTTCTAACAAAATTTACATTCAAAAAAGCAAGAATAAAGCTTGTAACAATTACAACATTCAAATCACAAATTATGAACTACAAAACCCAAAAGGATTCACCAACTACTAGACCTAGGCTCTTGATACCACTTGAAGGAAAATTTGTGAAAAACAAGTTCATTTGAGCAACATCAACAACATGCAATTAACAATTAAAAGGCGGAATCATGTTTATATGCACTCAAAAACAAAACTTAACCCATAAACTTCAAAGCCTAGTAGATAGGTGAACCAAGACTCAACTCAAAACAAAGTGAGTTGAGAAATCAATACCTTTGTAGATTCCTCTTTGCATAAGCAAAGGCTAATCACCCAAAGAGAAGGCCTTCATTCCTTGCATCTTAGATCCATGGATTTGGATGGATGAAAAGGTTTCTCCAAGTTCCCAAAATTGAAAACCTCTAAGTCTCCACACCAAGGCATATTGTAGAAGAAATGAGTGACCTTGGAGGAGTTTGATTGCTAGATGATCCCTCTAAGGTGGCTGAAATTTTAGAGAGAAAGGAGAGCTTGTGTTCTCATCCTTTCCCCAAAAATTACCCTTAATGAATTTTGGCTATAAAGTCATACTTATTCCTTAATTCATTTGAGTGGCAAACTTGTAAATAAGTCCAAAACCACTCCTTCTTTAACATGGGATTTATTGGGCTATTTGGGCCTTTGTGAATCATTATTCATTAAGTTGTCACACAACTTAAGTCAATGGACTTGACGTTCGAAGCCCATTGGGCCTTAAGGTCTAAAACTATCCCGTGGTCTTTTAACGAACTTATTCGTTTGATTAATAATCATATTAATTAATCCTTGCCATAAATAATTAAACCATTTAATTATTCTTACTCATCTCCGTTGAATCTTCAATCTCTACCTTACACGGTGTACGATCCATTAGGTTCCTTTTAGCGAGGCAGTGGGCGATTCAAACTCTTTCAAATCGATTGTGAATTGAAACTTACTTTCAACTCTCCCGTTAGTGATAATACACTTTTAGGGCTTCCACAAACCATGGTTGACGCCTAGCAGCATGTCATGGTTACCCAAGCTAATCAGAAGAGGTGGAGAACCTATTCAGTTTTAGGATTACAAATGCAATACGGTCTTTCTCTAATACAATACTCTTGACCACATTGTTTGGTTTGATAGTTTATTCATGTCTACTATCCAATGTGAGTCTTGTGCTTATATGATTACCTTGAATGTGATTTGGAACACATTCCTAAATCTCATTCATACTCTGGCCAGAGATTCTAAATCATATCATAGAGTATTCTCCCTCAAACAGTTTGAAGGTTAGAGATCCCTTGTTGCGCATTCACTTGTCTCCATGGCTAAGTGGCTTAACCCCAACGATGCCGTGGACACCCTCCTGATGGAGTGACTTTGACATAATCAAAGATTAAGGACCTAACCACAAGACAACTGTGATGCCTCAGGTCAAAAGACTAATTTGCATTATCCCAACCATGAGTTCTCATGTGACATGAATATGAGAACTCTTCGTTGATCGTGTTCAGTGAACTCATTCTCTATTGAGCACCTACGTACTTGTCTTGATGTCACACACACCAATGACTCGAGACTAGTCACTCTCCCTGAGAGAAGACATAGCACGTACTGATCTTAACAGACTGTCAATGCCCAATTGACAATCCTATGATCAGGAACGTTTAGGATGTGTCAACGAAAGAATGGTCTCATGAATCTAACTTCTTTAGATCGCATTCTTCCAATCACATATTCCTTTGACTTATCGTTTAAGCATATAACATTTATATGAGACGGCTCAAACAATAATCTTTGCCCTTTACATTAAACTAGATTAGTTTAACATGTGAAATGTCCATAAAGTATCATCATATGATTGGTTTTAGGGCACATTTCCAACAAACCACCCTTGTGTCACAGCATTACAAGGAAGGAGAGGATAACTTAGAATCGTACCTGCCATTCAAGATTTATTGGATTGTTGGAGCGTTTCTAGGTGTATTCAATCTTTTGTTTTCAATGTTTAATTTAAGTTTTCTTTGTTTAATTGTGAACATGAGGAGCTAAGCTCGTTTTAGCTAGAAGAGAATTCAAAGCCATGAACATATTTGCAATATGAATTGATTACTTCCAGTTGTGATTTCATAAATCATGAATGCAATTTACTTAACTGTTTGATTGATAACTTATTCTTGTGTGTTGATTAAGAGGGCCCGCTTAGTTTGCATGCATGAATTTGATGCTAGAATATAAGGGAGTTTCACCTAATTGTTATGAACTTATATTCATAAGTAGTGAAGGTTGCTAGTCACAATCGTGTTAAGTAAATTCCTGGCAGGAGTATCATGATGTTCATAGTTACGAATGCCTTGTCAATGCTTATGATTTTCACAAAGCTTAATGATCTTTGATTGTATCTCTATTATGCTGTTCATGTAGGGAACTATTGAAGAATAATTTGGTTGCTGATGCGTTGTCCATCCAATTCAATGACTTAAGGAAAATATGAGGTTAATTAGTGTTGTTCACGGTTAATCTAGGGCGTTAGTTCATGGTTTATTGGAAAAGCAACTGAAAATCGATTTGCATACAAGTGTGTTATGTGTGAAGAATGACCATCTAGCTAGCCAATCAGCCATCAATTCACCCAAATTCGTATCCCTTTACTTAGTTTCTGCAATTTGTTTGTTTAAGTTTTAAATTCGTCAGAAACCCAATCCCTTTTACTTAGTTGTGTCAAATTAGTTAGAATCTGTCCAAATTTGTGTTTGTTAAGTGTTTTGAGTCAAGTTAAAATCAATTTTCGTCCAAATCAACCTTTAGTGTCTAGTTTGAGTCCAATTGATTATTTTGTGCTGTTTTGAGTCTCTTTAGTCTGTTTTGAGTTCTTTAAGTCTAGTTAAGTGTTTTTAAGCTAGTTTTTTGTTTTTGAGTCAGTTTTAAGTAGATTAGCAATCCCTCATAACCCCCAGCCTAAAACGATCCTTACTTACATCTTTACTACAATTGTCAATAAGAGAGTTTAATTTGAGTGCTAGTTTATATCACATTCGTACTGCGCCTACACGCATCCACTAAATTTGTGTTAATGATGTTTTTCCCCTACCTTGAAAGGTACTACGAATTTGGGCTAATCATAACACATCTCGAACGGATCCTACCCTCTTGATCCTCGGAATGATGCTTACCTTGTATGTTATGTTGACACTAGTTACTTATCAGACCCACACAAGGCATATCCCTGAATGGTTATGTCTTTACCGTTAAGGGATATTGTAATATCTTGAAGGTCCACGATATGACCTTATTTGCGAAATCTTCGAAATGTTCCAAGACTCACCTCACTTCACTATGCCACAAGTGAGACATGGTTAGGAATTCTTGTTGAGTATATTCAAAGGACTTGCTGTTTTTCATCCATCGTTGAGTCCCAACAACGATCTATGAAGACTATACCTCATGTATCCACCCGACCAAGACATGAAACATCAACGAAGTCAACGCCAAGACATATTGCGCCTACATCTATATCAGCAAAGCATCAGGAGATTGAAGTCATGCAAGCCGATCCTAGACAACCTTGCTGACTTTTACACAACGTCATTGCCGAAGTCAACCTTCTAGAAGCTTATCCAAGGAATTGGTATGTGTAATACCTTGAAAAAAATTTAAGTATATGAATTTGACATTCATAATTATGAATATGTGGAGAAAATCGAAAATAAATCGATTTATGGTTAAGAAAATTTAATTGAGAAATTTTATAATTTTATTACTGAAAATTATTATAATTTACGTTGTAAAATTCATCAATAAGTGAAAAAGATGAAAATGCCCCTAGTTGGTTTAACGTAATTATACGAAGACGTATTTTATCCTAATATATTTGATCATATTTCTTGGCATATTTGAATAGAGCTTGATCTTAGGCGCAAACCGTTTGTGAAACAAAGTTATAACAAACGAAGTTATAACGAACATAGTGCGGATATGGTGCCACGTGTGTGGTTGAGATTGGGATGAGGGAGAGAGAAAGGAGAGGGGGTTGCCAATCGGGAAAAGGGGGGAGAGAATGGAGGACCAATGGGAATGAGAAGAAAGGAGGGAAAAGAAAGAAGAGAGGAAGAGGGGAACCCGGACCCCCATTCGGCCCGTTTTCATTTTCCAACCTGACCCAGTCCTCTTCACCTCATTTGACGATTTTTCGTTGGTTTTTTTTACAAACCACGTCCACTAATCATGGGGAAAACATTCCCTATTGTTCCCTCTACCTATTACACCCCAAAATTTAAGATATTTGGTTTTGATTTGGTGATACCCACATCAGAAGGGGCAACGACACCGTGGCTTCAAATCCACCATATATGAAACAATTTCCTTCGATCACCACCACCTATAGTATCCTCTTGAGCCCATGAATAAAGCCCAAACAAGGTTGGGGGCGGCAGAGCTGTTTTGGAGTCGAATCAAGAACACCAAATTCATGGGTTTTCCGGCATATTGAGGGCAATTTGAGGTGTTTTACGGCTAAATTGGACTTCGGCCCATGTATGAAAGTTGTTCCTCTCATTGAACTCTACTTGCCTGTAAAATTTGGTAATTTTTGGAGTTCGTCGGAAAAATTGGGTTTCCGTTCACCGGAAACTGTCATCCATGACGACGCGTGGCCAGTGGCCCAACGCTGCCCTTTCATGCAAATTTTGATATTTTAAATCCGTAATTGGTACCCTTTTGATGTGATTTGATTATGAAAGATAATGTTGAATATTTACGTTATTATAATATTTCAGAAATGGATAAAAGAATGAATGTGAACTACGAAAGACTTCATCTTGTTTAAGAATATGTAGGCAGTCTAATGGGAGTTAGAAGCAACCTTAAAAATAACCGAGATTAACTTTTTGTTGAAAATTTGTCTAAGGAAAGGAATTGGATGATTAATTTAAAAATAACCTTATGTTTTTGGTAAACAAATTGGGTTATAGGTTTTGTGAGTAACTAAGAATTAAATAAAAGAATTGTGATAAATGGTAAAAATTAAACAAGATTTTAATTTGGGCCTATCATAGTAATTATCTTCTGAAAATAAATTGTCGGGTTAGGGCGTTACAGTATGCCTAACTATTTGTATGCAATGCTTGTAGTTCTCGTTTGGAAGTTTTGTCAAACTCAGGGGGAGTATCCAGAAGTATACTCACTTGATCTTAATATACTCTTTTTCCTACAATTAGGAGCATTTTTCCCACTGGGTTTTTATTACCTAACTAGGTTTTGATGAGGCACCCATCCTGGGTTGATCATACCCTTGTGAGCTCTTCTACTTGCATTCAGAAGACGTATAATTTTGACTTAATGCAACTTCTCATTTTTCTCCTTAGTCTATGAGTTTTTCTCCTACCTTGGGTTTTACCATAGTGAGATTTTGTGAGTTTTACCTTTTATGTATTCTTCCATTGATCTGAGACTCGCATTTGCTCATTGTGCCAACGACATCATCAACTATACTTACTTCATCGCTGAAGACCTGATGCGCCATTTGCTTGAGTATTTACACACTCAAGGGGGGAGTGTTGCAGTCTTATTAGATTAGGAATGTGATTATGTAAATCTTAGTGTATATAGGGATATCTTGGAATATTCTCTAGGGTTAGATATTATCCTATTAGAGTTGTAATCCTATTAGGGTAATGATTTAACCTTCCCTACTATTATAAATAAAGGCACAATGGGGTGGAATAGAACACACCTCACAATTATACATCTCTCTCTTTCTCTCTACTGTGCCACACCACTCTCTCTATCCTTGATATGATTTAGTAAATTAGGCCTACAACAATGTGTATTTAATTAGAAATAGATTTTAAAGGATTTTGTTGGATTTAGAAGGATTTTAAATATACAAGAGATATCAGTTTTTTAATAAAGACCACTTTTTTAATATACAAAGAAAGATCTTTTTTTTTTTAAGAGAAATGATAATGGTTTTAATCAATAATTCAAGAAAGCATACAATCCTCAATGAGGACATCCTGGATCAAATCCAGATGGGTTTCAAACCAACAAAAATTAAAATCTAAGACTAAGCCTAGCTTAGCCATTCGGTGTGCCACAACATTGGTGGATCGACAGATGTGGTAGACCTTGAAAGAGTCAAAGCTCTCAAACTAACTTGAATATCTTCAATCAACAAGTCAGTCGACGAGGAACCCCCATGTAGAGTACCAAGTGCTTGATGTAGGAGTTTTAAGACCCATCTTGTCCCACATCGGGCAATAGTGGTTTTTCACTAGCCTTTATATAGGCTTATTCCTTCTTCTTAGTAATTATGCGTCCGGTTGTATTGGAATGCCCAGCAAATGCCCTCTTGAGCAGCAAAAATTTTAACCAACTTGGGAGTGGTGGAGTGAGAAATTTTGCGAAAGAAACCTCCAACATAGTTATCGGCTTAGTCACAAAAAATCACACCAATACCCCCCTGTTTTCCTAGCATCACAAAAAGAACCATCAACATTAATTTTCACCCAGCCAGGTGGTGGCGGTAGCCAGTGAGATGACGACTGAAGAGGTGGAGAAGAAGCAGCAGGCTTGACCGTAGTAAATTCATGAAGTTGTAGGTTAGCCAAATAGCTCACAAAAGTGGGATTTTCCAACTTACCTTCCCACAAGAGAGAGTTTTTGGCACGCCAAATAGCATAGACAAGCATCAAAAGAAGATTAATCTGACACCTGAAGGAAGTGATTCAGCACAATGGGAGAACCAATCAGAAAATAAATGAGAACCTGCCATCCTAGGGCCGAGAGGCAGTTTGGAAGAGAGAAAAACAGTCTGAGCAAAATGACAAGCAATAGAAACATGTAGCGCGCCAATGCCACACCTTTTTTTTCTCCAAATTTGAATGGGTGGGACCGTGGGAAGAATGTTTCGACAAGCTTTCATTTTCCATACACACAATTTCACTTTTCCAGGAACTTTGGCCTCCCATATATAGTTCCACAAAGATTTATTAGAACTACTTTGAACCGACGAAGTGGGATGAACTTGCAAAGCAAAGGCAACTTTATAAGCACTTTTAACAGAGAAATCACCCTTAGGATCATAATGCCACATCAAGCGATCAGGGGCAGACGTGCACTCAATGTGATAGACATGATTTTTTTAGCCTCAAACGGAGGAAATTAAGTATGAATCAACTTATAGTTCCAAGACGCTGACTTGGACTTGATCAGAGAAGAAACCAACTTCAAGTCACAGCCAACAGGAGGAAATTAAGTACGAATCAACTTCAAGTCAGAGCTGACTCGGCATAATTTCGCCAATTTCGAATTTTAACTCGAACAACTTAGCCGAACAGAATTTCTTCATATCGGCTTTATTACCAATAATCATATTGATTGGCGTGGTTTTTTCGGCTAAGCCTATATCTCCAATGACCATATGAATTGATGTGGTTTTATGGTCTGAAGTTGTGTATTGGTCTTGTTCATCATTGGAACACTCCTCTGACGAATCATTTTCTGAGTCAATTTTTGGCTCAAAAACTTGAACATTTTCGTATAGGCCTACCACACTTTCAGTCTCAACCGAAAAAATAGGTGGCCTTTGTTTTTTGGCCAAATTAACAATTTTCTTAGGCCGATGTCTGATTACAGCCGGAGCGAAAAATTGCCCCCCGGTCTTTTCAACCAACCATTCCTCATATGGAATCGATTTGTAGTCGAAAACGTAAGGAAAATATTCTCCATCTAGCCAGGCATTAAATCGAGCCTTGTCTTCATTTACCCATTGCTCTTGCAGGGTAACATGAGCTTTCATTCTCAACATGTAAGCGAATGACTTTTGCATCTCTTTATGACCACGAAGAACTATTTCCAGTTCCAAAGATCTTTTTCGTTCCTCATTGGAGTTTTTCAATTCCTCTAGGAGCTCGTACAATCGGCTACGTTGAGCCAGATTGGAATCTTGATATATCATATGAACTTCGTAGTTTTAGCATTGTGTCTCACAGGGCATGCCAAAATGTTGACCCTAGAAATTACAAAGCTTACGTTGCGCGCAGGCCGAGTAACTAATAAGCTAACTACGTCACTCGGTTGAATGCGGGGCGTGCCAACTTGTCGGCCGAGCTCGGCCGAGGAGTAAAATTTGTTGATGTTGCGTTGAGTGTGTTACCGACTTCTTTATCTTGCGACTGCGGCCGAGGAAGGAACAAATCTCGGCATTTGGATTCTCGAGCTTGAAGACAAGGCTGCTAATTCTGTGAAGTTCACAAATCGTCGGCGTCGGATTCGGTCACAGTGATTATATTAGTGAAAGTATAAGCACGTCAAATTGACACCAGACTATACGGATACAAGTACTCAAAGGTGATGTATGTCTTGATGGTAAATGTGGTTCGGCCGTCAGAATGCAGAACTCTGAAACTCACTTGTGAGTATCTAATCATAAAATCACTCGTCGTTTAATGCGCCGAATGTCGTAACTTGTAACAACTTACTTCGCCAAGAAGGCTAATAAGATGACCTCTGCCAATAAGGATTAGGAAACCTTTCTCGACCGAGACTTGGATAGGTAACCAGTCGGCCTTGATATAGTACTGTTTATCCAAACTAAAGATGCTTCGCGATTGGCTGATTCTACGGCAATAGTGCTGTTTATCCAAACTGAAGATGTCCGCCTGTTGCCTTCACAGTGTTGTTTATCCAAACTGAAGATGTGTTGGCTGAAAAAGAAAATGAAAAATCTCAAGTTGTTTGAAAGCGTTGCGCAAGGCAATTATGTGTTGAATTGGAGGGGGTTTATTTCGTTGCCACTGCCTCTGTATTTATAGTGCTAGTACGTTTCATTACTTGTTGCTTGCTGTGAGTATCCCGTGTGCAGAAGTAATATTCCTAATAATATTAGATAATCCCTCGTGTAGGCACTCCCACTTTTTTTGGGATATGATAATGCATGAAATCCCATCGATTTGGATTTAAAAAAAAAATATGATAATGCAGCTCCAATGGATATAATGCATGCAATTGCATTAAAACCAATCAACGCCTACCATTATTCGGAGGCAATCCAAACCAATGGTCTAATCCAAGTGCCATGCATAATAATAGTGAATTATCATGCCGTGACCTAATCCAAACGGATTTGATGCTATCCTGACTCCAGTTATTACCATGCACGACTCTTCACTTGTGGCTTCTCCTAATGTGGTATACCCCAAGCAGAACTGCATAAATAGAGAGAGAAGCCCTCCTTCATTTCAACTCTTCCTCCACGCATGCATTAATCTTTCTGCCAATTACTATCCATTTGCCAACCCAAAAAACATGCATTAGGATAAAATCCAAATTGAGCCTTATCTTCGATCTTTTGATCCGATAACATTTCGATCTTTTGGACTCCTTAATTATCTTCGCACTTTAGAAATAATTTTCAATAATTCCTCAGATAACATCATGATTGTTAAAATCATAATAATATCTAGACAAATTATTAATCAATCATCTCAATCTTCTTTCAATCCAAAGGCTCAGAATTTTACTTATTCCATAGCCTCGATTGCTTGGGCCGATAGTGTAAAATTGGGTCCAAACAGTTACCACACATTTTGCTAACTGGGCAGTAATTTCAGGATTTGATATTATGATATCTTAGTTACTTAACTTGCATGTTTATATTATGATTTTTTTTAATGAAATATATTATGATCTTAATTAGATGTGAAATGCGACTCATTTGGCAAGTTAACCATGGGGGAGGCTGAATGCCTCTGTGAGTCTTCCCGGTCCTTAGAATGGATGGATAACCATAGCTTGCCACCAGTTGTCCTCCTTGTTAAAAGGGGAAAAAAAAAAAAAAAAAAAACCTCCAATTGATTGTGTATATTTTTTAGGATACAAGTGCTTAGGGATATTTTTGGAAACTAATGCTCCGAACTGGTGAGTTTGCTAGATTGTGGCTATGGGGCAGAGTAAAATTCTCTATAGCCTCTTCAAGCCTGAAAGAGGTGAATAACCATAACTTATCACTAGTTATCCTCCCTTTAAAAAAAAATAGAGATAAGTTACTTATACTACACTAGTAGAAAACTGGCCAAAGGCCACAGTTCGCCTGCCCGCTGGATGAATAACTATGACCTTCAGTGGGATTGGGGTAAATGGCTACAGACTAGCAGTGCCCGTAGGCCAATTTATTTACTATTGCTAATTAGTATGACAATTTGCCAATTAGAATTACGGTATAATAGTATTCATCTTCACTTGTAAGTGAGAGGTCTTAGGTTTAATTGTCGCCAAAACCGAATTTGAACCACATTATTGCTGTTAGCCCATTGTGAGGTTTACCCACTCCATTGTGTAGATAATGTCGTTTGTTTGTTTGTTTTTTTTTTTTTTTAAAGAATCTCTCACAATGAGAGGCTATATACCTTTCGAACTCTATAGGGGGTTATATATTTATTTATATAGTAATTTGATTATGAGAACATGACTTGTCAACCTTTTTTTTTTAAATACCAAGCATGTTCCCATTTTTACTTTTGAACACCTATTCATAAAAATCAAAATTTAAAAATTATGTTATACTAAACTCGTAGTATGGTTCAGAAACCATTACTACAATTAAGTTTAATAAGCATTAATGTACATTTTTTTTTTTTTTTGAAAACAGCATTAATGTACATTAAGTTCATAAAAATCAACATTTACATTCTAAAAGAACATATAAATCCATTAGGAGTAGCCAAAATGCCTATAAGCGATGAGACATGGTGGGTGATGATAGTTATATAAAGTGTTCCGACTCCCTTCTATCGTAACAAAAAAAAAAAATGTCAAAGAGATCACATTTTTGAACCACATTGGTGTACCATATGATATGACAAATAGTGTGTACGTGTCATGTCAATTAATAAGTTTATATCATTAGATATTTGTTATAACTTATATGTATTATTTGATACACTAATGTGGTTGAAAAATATAATCTTCCTAATATTTATTCTTATAAAAGAGGGAGAAAGCAATCATCCATACAAAAGATATACCGCCATATAATTATGGAGAAAGAATACTTTCTTTATTGATTTGAGAAGCAAACCCTAAATATAATTCCAATCTAAATAGCCAATGTCGTTTATTCCGTGCATGACCATTATTCCAACTACAAACTATACAACGAACGAGAAAGAAACAACATAATTACGAAATTGACAACAATTAAACAAGCATGAAACCCTACATCTCTTGTTTGCAGATGGTAGTGTTAAAACCACGATTTTTCCCTGCCAAGATCAAGGGGACCTGCAAATGGCAATATAATACGTGCTTATAATCCACCTTCTTTCCTTTACCCTTCATCCAACCATCTAAAACTTGTATAAGCAAATGAATATAAAAACTCGAGCATTACTCCTAAACAAGGCAACCTGGCCTGCCGGGAGATAAGGAACAGAGACAGCTCCATTTCTAGAAACAACGAAATCAGCCCTTTTACCGTGGTTTAGGTCAAGCGGTTCGAAAGGGCTATTGAACAACGATTGGTTGAGGAACATTGGGGCGGTAAGAACTTTTTCTAAGGGGACAGAACCTTTTTTGTTAGGGTTTATAGCGGCTGCAGTGATGGCCATGTTGTAGTAGAGGACCGTGTTGTCATTGTTCAACTCAAACTGGGTCAACCCGGCCTTGGTCACCTCGTACCTGATCTTTTTGCTATGAGGATCAAGGATAATTGCCAAATAGGTTACGAGACAAGCTGCTACAGAAACAACTGGAACCGTAATGAATATACAGACTTTGCACAGTTTTTTCCATGGCTAGCTAATTTCTAGAGAGAGAGGGAGAGAGAGAGAGAGAGAGAGAGAGAGAGAGAGAGAGGTTTGCGAAGGAATAGAAAGAAGGGTAGAGAGTAGAGAAGAAGGAGGGCAATGTATTGTGTGGTATGGTCAAGTAGAGTGAGGGGTTTTGCTTATATAGGGTTTAGGGAATGTGGGATGGCAAGTTCAGAAAATGAATAATTGTAAGGGTTTCAAAATGCTACAAACGGTTAATTGTGGTGGGGAGGGAGGGCCAAGAGAAAACTTAAATTCTACTCACGGTTAATTAGTAATTGGGTGCTACACACGGTTAATTAGTAATTGAGTGCTACACACGGTTAATTAGTAATTGGGCATTAATCTAGGGATTTTGTGAGTTTTGGGAAACTAGAGTTTGTTGATCATTTGCTTCGATGTGAGGGATATTACTTTGGCATGTTCATTCTATTAGTATTTAGCAAATATATCAATCACGGAAGCAATATGATGATTAAGATCAATCACTTGGATGATTAGTTAACCCAATTTTTTTAGTGAATTTATACTGTCAATGAAAATGACATAATACATAATCAATTATTATTGTAATTAGGATAAAAATGAAAAAACAAACAAACAAATCTCAGAACTCAGTACAAAGGAAAACTTTTCCGAGGCGAAACAATAGCGGTTTTATTGATAGTTATCTAGTACAATCTTCAACGAGAACATCCGGATAATGTCCAGAGGATCATCAAATGAAACAAAATCTGAATGAAGCACCCTAAATTAAAAATTGGGTGCTAATGTCACTTAATACTACAATCTAATAATATTCCTCTCCACTTTTAAGTGAGAGGTCTTAGGTTCGATTCTCGCCAAATGTGAATTTGAACTATATTATTGCTAGCTCATTCCTCGTGTAGATAATATCGTTTGTTCAAAAAATAAAAAATAAAATAAAAAAAGATTGGGTGCCAATGGAGGCACCCTAAAGTTATATTAATCACGTTCTGTGGGCTTGGAGCCGGTTGTTCTTGCTTTGGGCTACCTTTTTTTGGGTCTGCCTATGCTGGACACTTGGGGGTACTTTCAGGACTAAAACAGAAAAAATGAAAACAAAGGGAAAGAAAAAAAGAGGGGAAATTACATTTTACTACCGTAGATTTGAGATCTATTGCAACCACATACAAGATCTTCAAAAAATTTCACTTTCATACCTAATGTATTATTTTATTTCAATATAATACATTCGTTACATTTTCCATCCATGGGTCCGTTAAGAGATGACTTGACTGCCAAAGTTAGGAAGAGTATTCTCTCCCCTCCTATTTGAACGGTCATGGTTAACCCATATCAACATCTTATATTAATTTTTTTTTATAGAGATAATAATACAAAAAACAATGTGTGAGAAGAGGGGAGGGAAGGGGATGAGAATAAGAGGGAAAATAATCCTACTCCGTCACATTTGTGCCACGTGATAATTTTTTTTATTTTATACATTTAAAATATTATAATAATTTACTTATATAAAAATAAAAATAAATAAATAACAATAAACCCATCTCTGCATATCCACAAACACCCTCATTGCCTCCTCCATCTCTTCTCGACCGCAAAGCGCTTGCATCTCCACAAACACCCTCATTTTTTATGCATTTTGCTCAAGCTTTTAATAATGGCCTTATACCTTGTAACTGGGTCTGTACTTCGGCTGTTGTGCAGCCCACACGAAGCACCTATACCGAGGTTCCCGGCGTTGCCGCACCGGTTCAGCACCCGCTCTGTTAACCTCGACCTCAAAACGACACCGGATTGGTGCAGAGCGAACTCCAATTTCGGGACCCTGGAGTGGAATTTCCGTAGTATTATGTAAATCTTCGTGACGTCGGCGGAGAACTCGCAGTGGTTGGGTCGTCTTGGGATGAATTTTTGGATGGGAGGGGAGGTGAAGAGAATGGAGGAGAGGGTGGGTCGGGGTGGGGGTTGCGGGGGGGGGGGGGGGGGGGGTGGGGGTTGCGGGGGGGGGGGGAGGTGGGGGGGGTGGTGGGATGGGTTTTTGGATGGGAGGGGAGGTGAGGAGAGTGGAGTAGAGGGAGGGGGGTCGGGGGAATGGTTTCTGGATTTCAGTTTATTATTATTATAGGATAAATTATTATAATATTTTAAATGCATAAAAAATTATTTTTTTGCTATGTGGTACAAATTCGGTAGCCACGTCAGTTCTTAACGGACTAATGAATGGAAAATATAACGGATGTATTATATTGAAATAAAATAGTAAATGAAGTATGAAAGTGAAATTTTTTAAAAATATTTTATGAAGTTGCAATATACCTCAAATCTAACATGGTAAAATGTAATTTACCTAAAAAATAACTATTGAATGCCACATGAAATAATGATAAAATGGCTACAAATTTCCACATTACTGCTGCCAGCTTTTTGGTCAGGTTGGATCATAGGCCTAATAACACACAGATTCAGGTTACACCTTTTTGTAAGTCTCTGCTCGGATTAGATAATTTAGAAGACGACCACATTGGCATTTTCAAGCTACAAAAAAAATAAAAATAAAAAAACCCACTTATTACTCTGAACTTCCTTCAACCATCTACCAAGATCAAGTATTGAACACCTATATTTGTTTATAAGGGTTAAGAATTTTTGGTTTAGTATTGGAATTAATTTGATTGCAATCTATGTGAGTGAACATCAGCAAAAAGTCGATATTTAATTGAAGGGTAAATTACATATAACTACCTCAATTATTGGATCATTAACAATTTCATACCTTATCTTTAAAATGTTTTAATGTCATACCTCATCTACGAATTTGTTACAATTTCATACCTTCTATCAGTTGTCTGTCAAGTTCTCCATTAAAATGCTGATGTTGCAAGTGACGGGACCCATTTTCGATTAAAAATTGAATTAAATATTAAAAAAATATAAAATTAAAAAAAAAAAAAAA
Organism: Pyrus communis; assembly: GCF_963583255.1. NCBI lineage: Eukaryota > Viridiplantae > Streptophyta > Magnoliopsida > Rosales > Rosaceae > Pyrus > Pyrus communis. Next base: position 4,765,798 of record NC_084811.1, on the reverse strand, counting down.
ACAAGAAACCCAAACCCAGATCCCATCCCTACCCCCTGCGAAACCCATCCCCCATTCCCATCTTCCTCATCTGTCCCCCCTTCCCATCTTCCCCATCCGTCCCCCTTTTCCAAACCTAGATCCCATCTCTCCCCCCCCCCCCGGTCTCTCTCTCCCTCCCTCCCTCCTCACACATATTCTCACACATTTTCTTTCCCAAAAACAAATCCCAAATCATGTGGCAAAGGGAGAAAGGGAAAGCGCCGTGAAAGCGAGCCCGGCGACGCATACCAGAGGCACCGGAACTTGTTGCTACCCTAGGTTGCTCATGGTGGCCTAGTTGAGCTCGGCGATCTGGGCGTGTGAGTGGAATGAGGGGGATTGTGAGTGCGTGGGGGTGAAGGCTGGGTGGGGGGTTGCGGTGGCGGCGGAGGAGGGACTAGATTTCTTCTTCCGGGAGAAGAGGGATTTTAATTTGAAAACTGGGGGAATTTTGTGGGTTTTTGAATTTGAAAATTAGGGGAATTTGGGATTTGTTTTTGGTTTTGGGGATCTGGTGGGGTGGGGGGTAGGGAGGGTTCTGGTTTTGGGTGAGCTGGGTGTGTTTTGGGGGAAGATGAGAGCGGGGAAGAAGGCTGAGGGGTTTTATTTTTTTTTTAAATATTTAATTAATTTTTTAATAGAAAATAAGTCTCGTCACTTGCCACGTCAACATTTTAACGGAAGAATTGACAAACAACTGACGGAAGGTATGAAATTGTAACAAATTCGTAGATGAGATATGACATTGAAACTTTTTAAAGACGAGGTATGAAACTGTTAATGACCAATAGTTGAGGTAGTTCTGTGTAATTTACCCTTAATTGAATATATATGCTTTATAATTTAGAGAAGTAAACAAGTCGAAAAGTTAAAATCTCAAAAGATAATTGTTAGCATATACTTTGCCATCGACAAGTACATGATTAAAGAGGTAATGAGTGTGTTAGTGCTAATTATAATTGTTCAACTTGTATCCACCAATAAGATGGACCAAAGTTTATAATTATTTGGTGCGCAAAGAACTAGCACACTAGTGCGAGGCAAATTTTGTTCCTTTTTGTCTCCTCTTATTTTCCTATGAGAAACAAGCAAAGGAAAGCATGCATCTTGAAAAAAAGAAGACAAATATCAAGGGATATATATACACAAGATATATAGATTGCTACATTATCTTTCTTTCGTGTCCCATATTTTGACATAGACAGGTTTTGCCGTGTGACTACAAGGCAGCACTTAGGTTGTCTCAGATTAAACAAAAATACTGGTCAATCTTAATTTGACACAGATCCTCTCCGGATCAACACAATCAGAGTCCAGGGATCAATGCATCCGGGTCATTGAAATTTTATCCAACGGTTACAAACAGGGGATCTCTTTAAAAGTTATAATAATTGTAGCCATTGGATAAAATTTCAGTAGTTCGAATGCATTGATCCCTGGACTCTGGTTGTTGTGATCCAGAGAGGATATGTGTTCATCTTAATTAACTCTTTGTCCCTGGAGATAAAGAAGCCTTAGTTGATTCTTTAACTCCATGAAATCTTTCCTTTTGATTTGTAGCTTTGGCTGGGATTGGGTGTTGTGTCCTCTTCTCCCTTTTCTCCTTCTTTTCTCCCTGCATCTACTATTGGTTCTCTCCAATTTTCAATTCGGCCTATCCAATTCCTCCAACTCCGTGGATTTTCTTCTTCCTGGTTCTTCCTTGCTTCGTTTTTCAACCATGTCCTCTGTCGAGTTCTTGTGTAGAGTTCCGGCGCTTGCACCGGCTCGGGTGTTTTCCACACCACCACGTTCTCCTTTGTGTCTGCCGGTTGTGGTAGTGTTACTCAAGACTCTTTTTGAGCTTCCACCTGGTGATTGGCCTTTTTTGCTTGGATGCCGATTACCCCTAACTTATGGCTGTGCGCAGGAGACGTCAGTGAAGGAGATGATCAGCGATGGTTGGAGAATTGGCTGGTTGGCAGTTCCTTGGACCGTCGGTGTAGAAGGCAGTAGGTGCTTCTCGGATGTTCTTTGGTTTTGGGCTTTTGGGCTCATTCTTTGTTTTTGTTGTTTTTTTCTTTCTATTTAGGCCCTTTTTGGTTGTTTATAGGTGTTATTGGACATTTGTATGTTTGTAAGTTTGTGTTTTGGTTGGAATAAAATCTTCCCCTTGACCCAAAAAAAAAAAAAAAAAAAAAAAAAAAAAAAAAGAAGTTCACCAAGATCCAGTGGGAGGACCCACAGTGGCTAGACTTGCGGGGGAACAAAGAGTAGAAAGTGGAAGCCATAAAAAAATTTGTTTGCGTGGCAATGTCATTGGAGGTTTGGTTGGTCCGCACTACTGCGATTCATGGTATAGCGACGAACAAAAGAAAATCACTTTCTCAGTTCAGTGACTTTGACTTATTCTTGTCCACAAGGATCTATTAGTTGAAAATGAATTTCACACGAATTACGAAAAGAGATTTTATATAAGTGTCACTTAACATATTACTAATTAGTTTTATAGTAGAATATCAATTTTCTTCACCTTTAAACGTTGATTCTTAATAATAAACTAGCTGAGTGAAGATTAGAGCATTTCTAGATGTAAATTATTTAACAACACATTATTACGGTGACTGATGCATAGTCGATGATAATTGATTGATTAATGAAGAAGTTTAAAGGGAACTAAAAACTATTTTTTATTTTTTTTTTGAAATTTGATTCCCATTTGGTAAAGTCTCGAACTTGTTAAACCAATCTCTTACACGCATATGCGTAACTTACACAAAAAAAGACATACTGTTAATGAAAGAGAAACAAACAATTAACCAAAGAGAACCAAACAATTAATGAAAGAAAAACAAACATATAAATACATGATACATCATAAAACCAACACAAAAATTGGCAAAACGGTGGTAATAGAATTATGATGGTTAATTTTAATTAAAAGCGGTTTTCCTACCATTCAAAAACCCTAAACTCACATACAAAACTACATCCTAGAAATTTTCAATTTCCAGCGCAAGGATTAGGTCATAAACTCGTATAGTTTTCAAATGCATACTTCTTTAATCAGCAGGATGAAGACAAGCCGTTTGAAATGTAAATTATACTGATGAGATTCACATTGAACTTGGCATATAAATTTACCTAATACATATATTGAGATAATATAAATTAATGAAAGAAGATAATTTTAAATTTTCCTCCACCCTTTGCGTAAAAGCAGTAGTGCAACTAACCAATGGTTGGACCAAATAGTGCTATGCAATATTATTATTACAGAGCTGATTACTCTCTTCCAACGTGTTCTCTGAATTTTTAAGTACAATGATAATATAACTATTCTATGGTTCTCCTAAATTATTTGGCTTAAACAAACTTCTTTTTTCATGATACCAAACCTAATTGTCTAGCACAGGCTTATATATATATATATATATATATATATATATATATATATATATATATATATATATATATATATATATATATATGCAATAATCCAAAACATGCACATAAAAAAAAAGAGAAAAAATAAGATGAAAGAGTTTAAAGGAAACAACCAAAATCATGGATCTTAATCAAATTATTTAGCTATCCAAAAGGTTCTTACATACACAAAATATGCTTAATTGCGAAGCTAGATTCACGAGTTGGTTATCTGGTAAACTGTCTTAGTCCATATGCTGAAGCTCTGGTTGGTCCTGTTGGGCATCTTCATACTACTGAAGGGGCCGGTCTCCTTTGCTGCTGGTCCCAACTGATTGGGAACGTGATGTTGTGATTCTCATATAGCACGCATGCCACTCTTAAGTACAATTTTTAACCTACGCACCAACCTTTTGTTTTGTAAATTGCACATAGTTTTGAGTTTAATCAAGCCTACGTTCTATTTAATTTTGTTCTATCTGGTGCACGTCTATGGTTCTTAATTATGTCTTTCTCCATTATTAATGAAACTTTGCAGCCGAAAGCTAGCCAATCTCTCCACTTTGGCCACAACTTGGTAGCTAATTAATTTATGAAAAAATACTTGTAAATTAAATTTTGGTCATTTTTTTCCACCAATTAGCATATGATCTAGTAGTATATATCTTCATTTGGTTGAAGAATGCCTCAAACTCGATTTACATGGATGCAAAAAAAAATATCTATTTGTGATTAGTTTTATATTTAGTTAGTGGCAGCTTTGTTGAGTGTATATTGTCCCATTGTATTATTAACTACATTGGAAGAGGCATGAGACTATTGAAATTACAGAGAAGAAGAAGAAGATGAAAGTTTAGAAGGAAATCAAAGCTTGTATTGATAGTTTAACATATTACAGAAAATGAGAAACAATTTACAATTTATACTAGCCTACAAAGTAACTAACTTTAACCTTCTACAGGCCCTTTAAGGGAAGGAATCCCCATTTTTTTTTTTAAATGGGGACACCCTCTTGAACATTAGATTTGGCTTTAATGGAATTCTGTGGTTGAGATTAAATCACAGGCCACAAAATCTCAACCACATAATTTCATTAAAGCCAAATCTAACGGTCAAGAGGGTGTCCCCATTTTTTTTGAAAAATAGGGATCCCTCCCCTTAAAGGCTTCCAACCTTCTAACAAACTCTTACTAGACCAATCTCCACCATTCAATCATAAACCAATTTTCACCATACATCATTAATATGTATAAGCATCTTAATTTGTAAATATAGTGTCGTTTGTAAAAGAAAAAAATTATCATTTTTTTTTTATTATACCTCCCTCTCTTTTGTTCGATAAAAATGAGCAGCTAGCAGCTTTCTATATACCTTTTTTGAAATGGAGCATTACAAGAACAAGCACCTCCCATTTCAAGATAACAATTGAGCACATCCTGCTTAATTTATACAGATGGATGGTTTTATATCTAAAACTTTTGTAATAGATTGATTATAAAGATTATGCTGAGCAATCGATAGCCTCTTGCGTGGTCCTGTCAACATATATGACGATATATGTTGACACCATAATTAACCATGGCATGTATGTTTTGTCCGTTAAGTTTCTCTTTGGACACCCCAAATTTTAACCCTATGTTGCTTAATTATAATAAGGACCGATGAGCCTGGACCAATTGATAATCTTATTGAAGCTGTCCCCTCGAAAAGAATTCATAAACGTGGAAAGCCTCCATTGTTGATCCTAACATTTCAGGTAAGTGTGTCGGAAAGGAAACATGGCCATGGACATCCATCATTTTGTTCAGCAACCACAAATAATTGAAGTTATGAACCAATGACAAGGAAAAAAAATTAAACGTAGTGGGGAAACGGGAAACCCTTCATTTGTTTATAGTAATAAAAATAATGCTAGTCATCAATTCTGTAAATTGAAAATATGTAATGGGTTTTTTCTATGGTACATCAATTTATAGAATGTATCGATGTTTGATAGATTAAACGGTGGACTGTAAAATTTTCGTAATGTAACAGTCCAAAACAAAAATAAAAAAGGTGAGAAGATATTTGTAAAAAGCTTTCTTTAAGGACAGTCATTGTTTTCTAGCTAGGGTTCTTGCTAAAAGTCACAACTTGGGTTTTAGGATGAATCATGTAACCTAGAAACACCACAACTCTTGTTTTTGACCTTCTATCATTAGGATCACCAGCCCAATCTGCATCAGAAAAGGCTTTCACATCTAAGTCGCCTCTGATATACTTGATTCCCAAGTTAACCATGCCTTTCAAATATCGAAGTATCCTTTTTATTGCAATGAAATGTGAGTCCATTGGATTTTGCATGAACTGACATACTTGATGCACTTCAAATGCAATATCAGGTCTAGTAAATGTTAGGTACTGCAATGCCCCAACTAAGCTTCTATATAATCCTGGATTATTATAGGGTTTCCCATCATCAAGAACCAATCTGTTATAAGGCAAGCATGGTGTAGCACATGGTTTTGAATCTTCCATTTCTGTCTTGGCAAGAAGATCCCTTACATACTTTGCTTGAGACAAAAACAAACCATCAGGTTGAGATGGAACTTGTATTCCTAGAAAATAATGAAGTTGCCCCAAGTCTTTAAGTTCAAACTTTTTTGTCAAAGCAGCTATTACTTCATTAATCACTAAAGATGTATTACCATCAACATAGAGAAGTAATATGACTATTGAGCTGCCCGATTGTTTGACAAATAGTGAAGAGTCTGCATAAGTTTAGATTAAGCCAAGAGATGGGAGAAAACTTGTAAATTTCTCATTCCAAGCCCTTGGGGCTTGCTTTAAACCATATAATGATTTGTGTAGCATGCACACATAATCTAAATGATGAGAATCAACAAAACCAAAAGGATGTGACATACACACTTCTTTCTGCAATATGCCATGCAAGAAAGCATTCTTCACATCTAGTTGCCTTAATGACCATCCATAGTGAGCTACCAATGCTAATACAAGTCTAACAGTTGTTGTTTTAACAACTGGACTAAAGGTTTCTCTATAATCAATTCCTTCATCTTGACTAAACCTTTTTGCAACAAGCCTAGCCTTGTAATTGAGCCCTCAAATCTTTGATCGAGATCACATTGTCCCTTCCTCGAATAATCAACTTGATAGTGTTAAACTCAGAAGGTAGACCAGAGAGAATAATGATAACAATGTCATCATCCTCAAATAGCACACCATCAGCAGCTAAGTAGTCCCGAGCCTCTTTAATTCGTTGCAGGTATGTTGTAATCGAATCAGACCCTTTCCTGATAGTCTAAAGATCGGATTTGATTTGAAAAATAATTGTATAAGTAACCGTAGAGAAATGTTCCTTCAGTCTTGTCCACATATCACAAGCATTGATACACCCAATCACACAAGAAACAGCTAGAGATGAAGGAGTAGCTATGAGTAATTGCATTAACTACAATTGTGCATTTTCAAAAATCTTGAATTCATCATTTTCAACCGAGGAGGAAGAATCACCTGAATTAACTTCTGAATTGCTTGATGTAGGTGTGAGAAATCGAGAACGGCATAAGGATAAACTGTCAACAAATCTCATGAGACCATGCCTTTCAAGAAGAAGTTGCATTTGAAAATTCCAGGTCAAATAATTCATATCATCAAGCTTCACTATCACGGACGTTGATATAGTTGAAATCAGAGAGGTAATAGGTGATTAAACAATATGTAGCTGTGCTGCAGTCACAATTGTTGCAAGAAACCTAGAAATCTATATAGAAAAACCAACTAAAGACTTGTATTGAGCACTTTGTGTGCAATCAAGAACCAATTGAAGAAGAAAGAAAAGATGGAGAAATCACAAAGCTCCAAGAAATGTAGAAAGAGAAACATCACTTGTTTGTTGTGAGCGAAAGTAGTCAAGATCGAACGTCAAATGTTCAGCTTTGCAGGCGAATATCCGATGCTAGAGAGAAAGATAGAAGAGAAGAGATAGGAGTTTATATGGTAGTTATACAATGCTTATATATTGCTACTATACATTCATTTCTTACACAGCAAGTCATAGCACCATTTCCTAACTAACTCAGTTAACTAACTCAACTGATCTTTGACAAGTGGCACACTCTATAGTCATTGGATCACTATCCTCAACAATATGTTGGTTACTTAAGAAAACAAAAAAAAGAGATCAAAGAAAAGGGAAAGGCATGCATGTGCATGTGCATGTTCAAGTGAAAAGAAACCAATAGAGACTTGCTAGTCGATTCTGTCTTAATCAACTTTTGGTTTCATAATCAACTTTTGTTTAAAGAGACTAAAAAAGGTTTTAAGCATTATATATAAAGCTGATTTTTAAAAGGACAGATTATCTTTTCAGTGTTATAAATAATATTTATTATGTGGATGTTCACTTCTGTGTCAATATATAATATGTAATTAGTTAGGATTTTTCTATGTAAATACTAAGCCTATAAATGGATCCTCTAATAAGAAGGAAATTGCACTAAATTTTCTTCTCTTGATCTCTTTGTTTTCTATCTAACTCTTCTCTGTTTCTCTATATTTATTTTCAACAAGATATCAACATGATGATGCTTTTGATTTTAATTTCTAAATAAAGAGATAAGAGAATAGTAGATAAATGACAAGATCACAAGTGCATAAAACTCTTTGAAGGATCATTGCCACTATATCCTTTGCTAAAACTTCTACGACATTAGATATTTACGCTTTATTTCCTTATTATGCTTGTTCTAATTATATGTGGTTCATGTGCAGATTCACTATTAAATAAAAAGCTCCCAACTGGGGTTATGGTGCAAGATGATTGAAACACATAAGATGTCCAATGCTTATGAAGATTTCACCGTGAACCGTCGAATTATGATTGTGTTTTCATGTGAAATTAGTTTGGGTTTGCCAAATTTGCATGTCAAATTAGTGCATTTACGTTATTTTGTCACAAACAATCCCCTCACTTCTACCACAATTAGTTCTGGTGTTGCCTTATTTTATCAATTAATTCATATTACTTCATAGATCATGAACTGCATCTTTCTTCCTATTAATTCATACATATGGATTGCATTCTATTTTAGTATGGCATGAATTCATTACTCATGTAAATATAGTATACCACCACACGGCATGTTAATTAAATACAAACTAAATACTCAATAATATGTGACTAATATATTCTCTGACTCCAATAGAGCATTATGAATTTAACTATAACAAGAACCGCACCTCAGTCCATTGATCTTTAATTTCCATCCAATATGAACAGAGGCACGCAACTCCATAATGATATGAATATAAAGTTCATATTCATGCAATTGTGATTCAAGTTGATTTATTTTTAATTGTGTTCATATTTACCGCAACTTGATAGATTGTTACTTTGGTGAGAAAGTTTTCTTGCCGTTAGGGAGAGAATGACAGTTTCAAGAACGTCGTGAATCAGCGTTGATACATCCACTTTTGTCTCAAAAGTGACATACCTTAATATGTTCCATGTGTTAAGCATGCTAGATATATAAGTTTCAAACTTTGAACTACCCAGATGTCGATATTTATAGAGTTGAAGCTCGATTTAGATAACGGTCCTAGGAGGTTATGATCCAATTCTCTAAGAAATTCATCTTAAAATATTTTCATGGCAATTAAAGCCCTAAAGATGCACTGGTACCCAAGCATTGCGATATTTATAAATTAAGCATGCACATGAAAATGAGAATTATTGGATCACAAATTGATGATAATTTTGATTACAGTAACTACTCATATCATCAATGATATTTAGTCAAATCTCATATTAAATGTCGAGAAAATTGTAAAAAAGGTTGCCAAAATTGGAAAGATGCAAATTCCATTTTTAAGAGCCATTGATAAACATAGAATAAGTGAACCTGTATATAGTTTAAACCCTAAAGGTTATTCTTGGGTAAACCAATAAAGAGAAATAAAATCACTAAATGGCATAGGCTTCTTGGTAGAGACATAGTCTCCTATTGTAGGCGCAACCACATTTCTATAAGTACAACGTTATCTTAAACGTGAGACTTATGGCATGTGGAGACTGCATACTACTTGATATTTTTAAGTTGTAGTATATCTCTCACATTAATTTCTAAAAGTAAGAAAATGCCATGAGATACTTTATTAAAGATTTCAAAGTAAAAGCATGAAGCTAAAAGTATGTACTCGGTATCAATATATTGTATTATAGATAAATTTGGTATATATTGCCTCATTGAGTACTTATATTAGTTCGAACTGAAATTATATTGTTAAGAGTTTTAATATGACTCTTGAAGAGCCTACAAGGTTATTTGTATATATGACTTATATTTCGTCATGGAGTTTAATGTCCCAAATTTATTTCAACTCCTAGATTTTCTTTTTGTATTTCTTTGACCTTTATAGGACACAAAAGTTTATTGTCAGCTCCCAATGAACTTTCGTACTTCCCATAATCAAGTTGTATTCAACTTCAATTTCTTAAAGACTGAAGTTACATTACTTCAAGCTTGACAATGATGATCAGTCGAATCAAGGCTTACTATTATCAGGGGGAGTCGCTAATCTAGCAGAGTTATTCATCAAATTGAGTGTTCGACAATATGCTGTAATGGATCTATAAGTGCACAATGCTCTTTTTACTTTGACCATGTTTTTATTCCATAGGGTTCTTCCTGGCAATGTTTGGGTGAAGCGGCATTGGTTCTGTCTCAGTGGGTTTTCCAAGCAAGGTTTTATCAAGACAACTATCATTGATTGGTCAACAACCAAGAAGGAGTATTGTAACTAATATTTATATGTGACTGTTCAATTCTGGGCTAATTTGTATATGTATTATTAGTTAGGACTTTCTTTTTATGTAAACCCTAAGCTTATAAATAGACACTGTAACGAAAAAAAAAATCACACTTAGATTAGTTTCTTCTCTCAATACGTATGATATCTATCTTTTCTCTCTGTATATTTTATTTCCAACATTAAGTGTTCCACCCATCATTTTTATTAGTTCACCAACATTAAGCAAACAGAATATCCAAATAGGAATTAACATTCATTTACAAAAAAGTAACTCAAAAAAAAAAAAAAAAAAAAAAAAAAAACAGAAAGAGAAGATCAAATTGTAAGAATTGCAAAGAAATGCAGAAGAAATGTAACAAAAATGCAGAAGAAGATTTTAGAGAGAGAGAGAGAGAGAGAGAGCTCGAGAGCTTTTGTGAATTGATCTTTCTTGATTACCAAGTAACTGTTACAAAGGATCTTATATACTACATTATTACAAAGCTTACTTGTTAAGCTAATACAATGTGTAACCCCCTTATTTCAATAAACCACACTTCTAACAACCTACAATTCAACCCTTGTATAAAAACCTTTATCCATTGACATGTGGAATGATCTTAACCATTTTTTCCTCTTCACTTGGATCATTAGCTTTACTAGTTTTGATATTCTTACATCCCCCCTCAAGCTCATGCTTCATGGAATTGAGCATGAGATTGTTGCAGTGTTGATGAAACAATGATGAAGACAAAATATCTGCAAACTGTTAAGCAGAAGACACATGTTGAACATGAAAATTACCCCTTGTCACCCTTTCTCAAATGAAATGATAATCAATTTCAGTATGTTTTGACTTAGAATGAAACACTAGATTTGTAGACAGAGCTATAGCTAAGATGTTATCACAATAGAGCATTGGAGACATAAAAAGTGAAATGTGTATATCACAAAAAAAAACTGCCTTATCAAAGCAAGTTCAGCTGCTGTAATTGCCAAAGCTCAATATTTAGCTTCAATTGATGAACGTGACATTGTATGTTGCTTCTTTGAAGCCCAAGATATAGGATTAGAACCTAAAAACACAACAAAACCAAAAATAGACCTTCTGTTATTGGGATCACAAACCCAATCAACATCATTATAAGCTTGAAGATGAATTAGTCCTAGTTTAAAGTGCATACAAGGTACCGTAGAATCCTTTTATCAGCTACAACATGAAATTCCATTAGATTATGCATGAATTGACATGCTTGATTGACAGTAAAAACCATGTTAGGTCTTGTGAAGGTAAGATATTGTAGTGCATCCACAATGCTTCCATATTGCTCGGGACTATGATAGGGTTTTCCATCATCTTTCAATAGCATGTGATATGGCAAGCATGGTGTAAGACAAGGTTTGCACTCCCGCAGATCAACTTTGTCAATTAACTCTGAGATATACTTGGCTTGAGACACAAAAAGCCTTTCATGTTTATAGCTGATTTGTAATCCCAAAAAATATTTCAATTGACCCAAGTCTTTCATATCAAACTTTGTAGTGAGATTTTTAATAACTGCTAATTTGAGTTGTAGATTACTGCCTGTTAAAATCACATCATCTACGTATAACAATAACACCATAGTGCCAAGTGATAAGAGCTTGACAAATAAAGATGGATCAGCTTGTGAACTCTGAAATCCCAAACCATGTAAGAAGCTTGTAAATCTATCATTTCATGCTCTGAGGGCCTGCTTTAACCTATAAAGAGACTTTTGTAACTTGCATACAAATTAGATGGATATTGATCACTGACAAAGCCTGAAGGTTGCTTTATATAGATTTCTTCTTGAAGAACACCATTCAGAAATACATTTGACATCTAACTGTCTAAAAGACCAATTGTATTGAGCTGTTCATGCAAAAACCAACCTAATGGTTGTTAGTTTGACTACTAGACTGAAGGTTTCACCATAGTCAATTCCTTCCTCTTGGCTATAACCTTTTTCCACTAACCTAGCTTTATACCTTGCTATGGAACCATTTTTTATTCTGTAAACCCATTTACAACCCATTAGGTTCTTTGTTGGTGGCAAAGGAACAAGAAACCAAGTATGTTGAGAGTGCAAATCATATATTTCTTCTTGCATTGCAGATTTCCATTCTATGATCTTGTTGGCTGCCTTAAATGTTTTTGGTTCCAAAATTATTGATGGTGAATCAACAATTGCAGACCAAGCTTTTCTCTTGATAATCCCATTTTTTTTTATCTTGTTTGCATTGGATGCAAATTCATTGATATGGGAAGAACAAATGTTGGAAATCAAGATCCACAAAGATAAGTGACTGTGTAGAGGAGTCAATTTCTGTGATGAAGCTTGGAGAGTAAAGAATAACCATGTCATTAATAGGGTTTTGAATTGAATTTGAGGCTTTTGATGCATCTGTTTGTAAAGAACCTGTGGCACTAGATGATGATGTAGACAAAGATTCTGAGGCACTAGATGAATTGTTATCCTCAGAGTGTAAGGATAATGACAATGATGAATGTTCATGATAGGAAGGTGACAATGGTTATGTTTGTAATGGGATGATTGGTAATGCAGTGACCTAAGTTTGTATTGGTGTATGCAGAAAGTTTAATCTTTGTGTTTTTGAAGTTATAGTGTTATATAGAAAATGTGTTTCATCAAAATGAACATGCCTGGATACATAGGTTTTATTTGTCTCAGGATTAAAACAAATAAAACCCTTGTAGTGACCTACATACCCCAGAAAAATACAAATTTTGGTTTTTAGTTGAAACTTATCCATGTTGAATGACTTAAGTAATGGAAAACAGGTACATCCGAAAACTTTTAGATGATTTATATTAGGAATTTGACCATATAATAGCATATATGGAGATTTCATTTTTAGAGTATCACAAGGCATCCTATTGATTAAGTAGGTTACAGTAGCACAAGTATAAAACTAGAATTTGGAATGAAGATGTGCAGTTTGTAATAAGGTGATTGTAGTCTTAATAATATGCATGTGTTTCCTTTCTGCCAGACCATTCTGTTCTGGTGTGTATGGGCAAGAAATTTGATGTATAATGCCAACTTGTTGCTTAGATATTCACCACCACCATCACTTTGAAAAACTTTCATTTATGCAGAAAATTGAATACTCAAATATGCATTGAACTAAACAAATGTTGAAAACACTTATGCTTTATCATGTAATGGAAATATCCATGTAAACCGAGTATATTCATCTGTGAAACTTACATAGTACCTAAAACCTTCAACAGATAACAAGGGAGAAGGTCCCCACACATCACTGTGAATGACTTCTAGAGGTTGTATAGACTTATTTGAAGAATACAAGAAAGGAAGTTTTGTAAATTTTCCTTTTAAACAAGGTGTACAAATGTTTGCAATAGTGTCTTGTGATGCAAGTACTTAATTATTGTGCAATATAGTAGAAGTGATTGCATTTGATGGGTGTCTTAGCCTCTTATGCAACAAGGTTGTATGTACTGGCTTTGCAAGATATCATGCATGTTTATGAGATGATGCAGATAACATCTTTTGTGGTATGTAAAATGGAATAGGGTAATAGTCATCCCTACACAGTCTCTTGAGTAGCATTGTCCTTGTGATCTTATCCTCAACCTAAAAAGAAATTCATCACATATAAACCTGCATCTATTGTCTTTGTAGAGTTGATAAATTGAGAGTAAATGATGCAATAACTTTGGTACATGAAGAACATTTTTTAACTCAAAAGTATGATTTGGAGCATGCAACTTTAAAGAACCAATATTGGTGATAGCTAAACCTGCATCACTAATAGTGGTTATGGTGTATGTGCCTTAATAATGAGTAGATAACTCAATATTGGCAAGCTCAAAAGTCATGTGAGAGGTTGCTCCAATATCAGCAATCCAAAATTGATTTAGTGGAGCTGATACTGAGTAGATAACTTAATATTGGCAAGCTCAGATGTCATGTGAGAGGTTGCTCCAATATCAGCAATCCAAAATTTATTTAGTAGAGCTGAAAGGTGATGATTAACATGCATTGCACTGAGTGAAGGTGCAAGAGGCCTTCCTTGATATGCAAAATTCCCTCCATGATAGCATTGAATAGTTGTATGCCTAAATTTCCAGCAAATTTGGCATTAAACAAGTGATGATGAGCTACACGAAGAACCTATATGCCTTTGAAAACAGTCAGCTACAATATGTCATTTTTTACTGCAAATTTGACATGTTGGAATTTCTGAATGATGATCAGGACAATTGGATTGATATGGTTTTGGAGCCCCAAGAATTCCAAGGTTATTGTTTGGTGTATGAAACCTTGACCCATAATTGTAATTAAATTTGCTTCTGCCTTTGCCTCTATTGTTATTGCCTATGTATCCTTCATTGTAACCTCCATTGTAATTTCCATTGTTATAGCTACTTTGATTCCCAGAGAAGTAGCTTTGACTGTTTGAGCTGTTGTGTTGATTTGATCCACCCCTAAAAGATGAACTATAGTTACATGAATCTATAAAGTTAGAATCAGGAACCGAAGCTTTTCCTTTTTGAGTCTGAGTAGCTGTCATCATTGCTGTTCCAAAAGACATATTTGACTTCAAAGACTGGTTGATAGTTGCTTCTTCAGCAAGCAACTGGGATCGAAAATCTTTGATAGAGATACCATTTTTCCTTCCTTTGATAACACATCGAAAAGTGTTGTATTCTACAGTGAGTCCCTTGAGAGCAATAATGATGATATCATCATTTTCAAAGACAACCCCACCAGTTGCAAGATGATCTCTTACATCTTTAATCTTTTGCAGGTACTCTGAAACTGAATTAGAACCTTTCTTGATGTTTTGAAGTTCAGTCTTCAATTGAAAGATATTTGCTTTTGTCACAGAAAAGAACCTTTCCTTAAGATTCACCCCATTTCATTAGAACTAGTGCTGCGAATAATGCAAGACACTGTTGTGGATGACATAGTTGCAATAATGAGTTGCATGATTGCACAATCATGCATTTTCCAAACTTGGTAGGCATCTGTCTCTACCCCTTCGACAGTTGAATCATTGATGAATCTTGTTGGACATTTCTTGGTGCCATCCATGAATTCCAAAATTCCATGTCCTTCAAGAAGCAATTTAATATGAAAACTCCATGTTAGGTAGTTGGTGTCATCCAATTTCATTGTAACGGATGTTGACACTATTGGAATAAGGCTAGTAATCGATGACTGAACAATCTGTAGTTGTGCTGCTGTAACCATTTTTGCAGAGAGCATGAAATTTCTTCACTAATACTTTAATCAAACAGTTGATATACATGACCAAGAACTCTAACTTTCTTGTGAATTGGATGATGGGATTTTCCCAATTGTATCTCAGAAGTTGTACAAACTAGAGGATTGAGAAGAGAGAAGAATTCAAGAGGAATGCAAAAGCGCCAGATCATGTCTTGGCGATCAAAGTGTAAAAGCTACAAAGAAATGTAGAAGAAATGTAACATAAATGCAGAAGAAGATTTTAGAGAGTGAGAGAGCTCGAGAGCTTTTGTGAATTGATCTTCCTTGATTACCAAGTAACTGTTACAAATGGTCTTACATGCTACATTATTACAAAGCTTACTTGTTAAGCTAATACAATGTGTAACCTCCTTATTTCAACAAACCACACTTCTAACAACCTTTGTATAACAACCCTTCTTATCTATTGACATGTGACATGATCTTAACCATTGTTTCTTCTTTACTTGGATCACTAGCTTTACTAGCTTTGATATTCTTACACAAAGCAAGTATTCTTCTTTCCAATTCTGGTCAGCATAGTCAACTGAATCCCCAATTGAAAAAGGATCCGTACGTACCACAGCCAAAATGGATTCTAAACTCATGGCTTTGTAGAGGAGCATTGTTGTAAAGCACGAAACCCTCTGAGGTGATGTGCTACGTATAAGATTTAGCTTTTGAAAAAGACAAGTCTCAACACACACATACACATGAACAACAACAACAAAAATCAAGGTGCAAAGTATAAGACTTAACTTTTGAAAAAGAATAATGCAAAAGGAAGGAATAAAGCAATGAAGGGAATGCTTTAATTTGGTATTTCGTACGTACGTACCACATTTTTGGCTAAACTATTAAGAATTAGTGCGCATCGAAGAGGTGTTCTTAGGTAAAACGCAAGATCGAGCATACATTCGTGTATTTTAAATTGTGTTCAAGGATTTGAATTGAATAAATTACAAAGAATAAAAAATAAAAAAAAATAAGAGTGTGAAGAAGAAGAAAAATAATGTGTTACTAAAAAAATTGATACAGAGAAACTCTTTGTAAAGAATCATTCTCAAATAATCCACAATGACAAGATCAACTTACATGATAAATTTTATTGTGGAACTATTTGATAATAGAACTCGATCTCTCAATCTTGGTCGGGGGGGAATGTCCATTATTTGGAAGTATAAGTGTCCTAATTATTGTCCCTTTTATTCCACCTAGCTAGGTTCAGTATTAGTTGAATAATTCTAATTTAAGATAAATAAAGAACAGTTTCCAAGGTAATTTACAATAATATTCCATGGAAAATTGCCTCCAAGTTATATAGTATATTTACAGGGACACTCCAAGGTCATCGAGCACTCCATCATGTATAAATTCTCCTCATTTTTTTTTTTTGTATGGAATAAGTGTGTGTGTGTGTGTGTGTGTGTTTTTTTTTTTTTTTTTTTGGCTCAGAAAAAAAATTATTAAAAGGAAAAAGTTATAGTATGACCAGTTTCAATACAATCAAACATTAAGGCATGATAAGCAGCATCGTAGCTATCTTCGACGGAAAATATAAATGTACATCTTTCTAAATCTTTAGAAAGTGGACTCCATAAGTTATAAAGAGAAAACTAAATGAGATCTCAAATTTGTATCTCCTACATTAAAGTAAAATTGATATTCACATCTCCTAGAGATGCAAGTGAGATATAAATATGGGTTTTGCATTCCACATTTTCATCTCACTACTGGAAATGCTTAAAGTATATATTTTTTGGTCTTGTATAATGAAACCTAAGGAATGTCCTAGCTAACAGTTAGTGTTACTTGCATAAAAAAGAATCACATTGTTATGAAAGCATGCTAGTGTTCTTATCTTATACAGGAAGCCGTGAATAGATTATGTACAACGAAATCTTCGAGGAATAATTAAATTCATAATGTCTCATAATAATTCTCACCTATCAAGTACTCCAAATCAAAACAGCTTCCAACTTTTTTTTATACTAACTTTTTTCATAATCACCTCAGCACCAAACCAAGCATTAATCTAATAGATACTAGGCACGTACACAAGCTATATTCTGAGGTTCATAAACCAGGAAATTGCTGGCATTTGGCTCAGCCCCAAACTGAAATCCCCATTCATTATTGCTATTCTCTTGTACTCAAATAATTAACCCTACTTGTATGTTTGTACATACTACATACACACAAGTGTGTTGAGGGAGGGGAGATCAAACACATAATTTTATCGAACACCAAGATAAATAATTTTAATCACTTAAGATAGATAATCGAACACAGAACGACATAGTTGTATGCGTAACAACATAATTAAGGTAAACTGAGCTGCAAGTATACAAAAGGAATAAATTTATAATTTATAGTTATTCAATCAGTCCAAGTATACCGCAGAATTTTCCTGCACATTTTCTTTGGCTTGACAAATAAAGAATAAACTATTTTAGATTGATGATCACTCTCTGCTGTGCTAGCCAATTAAGTATTTTTTTAAATTACTGACATAACATAATGTAGACAACAGATTTTCTTGGAAAATGCCAAAATTTTGGTGGACATAGACTTAGTGACGCGCATGCTTCACAACAATAATTTTCATTAATCACATTGTTTTTTTTCTGGTCCAGTTAATCACAGTATATATATATACACATACATACATATATAATACAATTCAAGGCCTAGGGATTATGTTATAAGTTGACCAAAGCTTGCTCTCTGTTTACGCTTTCCTTCCATGTTTCAATGCACCATTTCTTCCCTCCTCTTCCATCTTCTCTGCAATAATAGTAAGTCCAATGCCATGGCCGAGGAGCTCATCAAGTAGTAGCTAGGGAAAAAAGTGACAGACAGCCCAGCAAGCTGCAGCTTAATTTGGGGCTTTGAAATCAAATACAAGGTTTGTTATTGTAATGATATATCATTTTTTTAGGCAAAACTTTGGGGCGCACTTTAAAAATAAATACTAGTGTGAAAATACAGGTTTCGAAACTCTCCTCTGTAACAAGGGAAAAAACTAAAACGCATGCAAGTAGTAGAAATTGGGTTTTGAAGTACTTTGATTTTGTTAATTTTTTTTGGAGGAGTTTTTGTTTAATATAAAAGCGTGCATATCGGACCCCATTGGACAAATCCGTCTCTGAAACCGGTCCGTGGTTGTACTTTTATAGGATTTTTTTTCTGTGTCCCTTTGGATAAACATGTGCCTGCCTGGTACTGAATCTCGAGGAATTATAAATGGTGGTGGTGCTCATGACCTTCTGATTCTAAAGCATCATGGAGCTGGAGATCGTAATGAAGAAGACTTGGCAATGAGAGCTAGAGGCGACGAAGGCGGCGCCACCACCACCACAATCACTACTACTACTGTCATACGGAGCTTTCTTCAACGCCTCCCCCACCTTCCCTCCGATGGATTACTTCCGCGAGAGCTGCCGCTTACTGAGGTATGCAGCCTACAACCTCTCATTCCCTCTACTTCTCGCTCTCACATACTCGACGTCATGTCTCACATCGGAAATGTGAAAATTTGTGGATAATATTTATGATGTCAGCGGCCATTAGTTTTGTGCTGAATGGTATAAATTTTTTCAAGCATTACACTGGACAACTCACTAGTTAAGTCTAACAGTTATACGTGTTTCACGTCATTACACATATAGACTGTCAGGTTTTTGTTTAGAAATCTAGATGTTGAAGCTTAAGCTTTATCGTTCAAGTTATGTTTTTTATTCTTTTAAGTGCAATCCAAACTGCTTGTTGTAATTCTTTGGAACAAACAATTCTGAGATTGGCTCACGGACCTCTACACCATATGTTTGACGAGCTATCCCATACACACTCACATGTGGCACCACAGCCCCCACACTCATACGAGTGAAATGTCTAATTAAGATGAGAAAATTTTCAATGTGACACTCATACAGTTACATAAAGTTATCAATTCATAAGTTATAGCACGGTTGAACAATATAATGATGGATTGGTTATTCCACGTAAAGGTTTGTGGTCACACTAAAAGCTTCCCAATTGAAGGCCACAATGCTTGTCTAGTAACACGTAAGCTGACCAGTTAAGAAATAATTCAGAACCACATATATACTTCCCTAATCATAACCGCATGTTCAGGTATTGGTTAATAATGTATGTTTTGGACCATTTTTTCTATTCACTCACATGTCTGACAGATTCTATAATTTGTGAATATATCAACAATATATTAAACATCGATTTCAAATTAGATAATAGTAAAGTATACTCACTATAGGTGACAAACCTAAATTACTCTGCACTAAACATAATCATTTTATGGCAGCTTTAGATTCTTTAGACGTACGTTGACAATATTTTTCATTGGCTACATTTTTAAGAGAGCCGATGCCCTGAGGTTTTTGTTCGATGCCTCACCAACTATGCCTTCTGGCAACTTGCAACTCTTACAATCTACGAAAGGTCCAAAAAAATACATTTTAAGCTAGTGACTTTATATTTCTATTTTCCACGTGTTATATTTTAAAGTAATTTCTCTGTAAAATTTTCTTTCTTTCAGCAAATTAAGCTTTCGTATGTGTTTAGGGAAGTTAATTTTGTTACTTATGCATTTTGTCTAAATCATTCTCAATTATGTGAAAAAGTTTCGATCCACTCTTTGCCTAACAGTTCTGGTTTCCACCTCGACAGTTTATGATTGGAGGTTGTAGACGGGGCTCCTTGTAGTAATTTCTTTCTTTGCAGAAAAATTAAATTCCATTTTCTAATACTTCGCGTTCCTTTTGTGAATCCATGTAGATAGGAGAAGAGTTGAGATCGTTGGTAAAGATTGCAGGCCCTATAGTGATAACATCCATGCTTATATACTCAAGGTCTCTTGTTTCAATGCTATTCTTGGGCCGTCTTGGGAAAACAGAATTGGCTGGAGGCTCATTGGCTCTAGGGTTTTCAAATATTACAGGTTACTCACTCCTCAGAGGTCTATCGACGGGGATGGACCCCATTTGTAGCCAAGCTTATGGAGCTCAAAGATGGTCAGTTATCAGTCAAACTTTTCAGAAAACCCTTTGCCTCCTCCTCCTTGTTGCCATCCCCATCTCACTCTTGTGGCTCAACATGGAGCCCATCTTTATATTGTTAGGGCAGGACCCGCAAATCACTAGGGTTGCAAAACGTTACATGGTTTTTGCCATTCCTGAATTGATAGGGCAAGCTCAGCTTCTACCATTGAGAATCTTTTTCAGAACACAAGGGTTCACCACCGCATTAACCCTAGCAGCCGCATTTTCCGCCCTCTTTCATTTACCTATGAATTATTTTTTGGTCACATATATGGATTTTGGGGTTGCAGGTATTGCCTTAGGGCTTGCTTGGAACACTTTTCTTTTCAATTTGGGTTTGGTAATTTATCTAGCCAGATCACCTCATGCTTTGAAGCCATGGCATGGCCTCACCATGCTCTCAGCCTTTCAAGGATGGGGGCCATTGCTAAGTTTGTCTCTACCCAGTTGTGTTTCAGTTTGCTTAGAGTGGTGGTGGTATGAACTTATGTTGTTCTTCTGTGGCTGGTTGAGTAACCCACAAGCAAGTGTTGCAGCAATGGGAATTTTGTTGCAAACAACTGGAATGTTATACATTATCCCAATTTCTCTAAGTGGATCCTTATCGACGCGTGTAGGACTCTCGCTGGGCGCAGGGCAACCGACCCGTGCCCAGTGGACCACCCTGATTGGGCTAATCATGGCATTTGCTTGGGGGATTTCCGCGTTCATTTTCATGACTGCTTTTAGGTCCATGTGGGGGACACTGTTCACGAACGATCCACAAATTCTTGATTTGATTTCTACTGCACTTCCAGTTTTGGGCTTGTGTGAAATAGGCAACGTTCCTCAAACAGCTTCCTGTGGAGTGTTAACAGCTACTGCAAGACCTAAGCTTGGTGTAAAAATAAACTTGTTGGCATTTTACCTAATTGGACTGCCAGTTGCTATTCTTGCGACTTTTACGTTTAAAATAGGGTTTTTGGGGCTGTGGTTTGGGCTGCTTTCAGCACAGTTGTCTTGTGTGGGTATGATGGTGTACACATTGCTCCACACTGATTGGAAACACCAAACAAGAAGGGCTGAGCATCTGACTCAGGCTGTGGAAGTGAAAAACGAAATTGAAGAGAACTTAGAGAAGATAGATGATGAAGAAAGTGGGCTGCTAACTCCTACTGAAGTCTGAGTTTTACAAATATTTCAGGGATAATTTACGTAGGGAATTCAGTACAAATTAATCCTTTGGTCAGAAATCACATATTTTTTTGTTTGGTTTTCTTTTTGGTGTTTACAGCATTGGAAAGAAACCAAAAGAAAAATCAAATTACTTGGTCCTTAATCACGAGATTTAACGTTAATACATAATTTTTTTTTCATAGTTCCTTTAGATTATGTAGGACCCAAAAAAAAATCCTTATCATTTGCACAGATATGATGAGGGCATTTTTGGCATATGAAAAAATTTGAAAATTATTACAATGCAAGGCCAACTGAAAACTCAAATTTTGCCCTAATCTCCGGATTAAAATTTTTGTCCTAGTCAATCACGTAGCCTAAAACATGTTTGAAAATATAAGAAAAGTTTGAGAAATATATGAAAAGGGAAGGGATCCATATCGGAGAAACTCTTAAATTTCAGCTACAATCGACATATTCGGTCAATATTTCCAACATATCGGTTAAATATCAGAGAAACTCTTATATTTCGTCTAATCCAGTGTTTGACATTCCCTAAAGTTTTATTTTAAATTTTCATCAAAAGCAACCGATATCGATATATCCATCGATATTTCATAAATTTGCATATCAATATTTTCACTGTACTGATGTTTTAAACGTTTCCTAAAACCAACATATAAACCATATGGGCCGACACAGATAGGGCATCATCCATTTTCAAACATATATAATGTGGACCAACAATTATGAATTGAAGTTTTCCCACTACCAAAGCGGGACTAACATGAAGTTTCAACTAAAACTACATAAACACCAACATTCAATCCATCTGCATCTGCTGTAATCAAACTAACTGAACTTCCTATTCAATGTATTTTGTAAACTCATTTAAATGTAGAGAGCCAACAGCAAAGTTATGAACTGCTATGCAAATGGTGCTTTCAATTAACTACAAGAAAAATTTTCATTTACCACATCAATTTTACCACGGACACTATGTGCCCATTATAAAAAAATGAACATTTATCACGGGCTTAGTCAGCATGTTGTGGATAATAATATTTTACAATGGGCAAGTAGTAGCCCGTTATAATAAAAAACTTACTACCACGGTCTTAGTCAGCACGTTGTAAAAGTATTAAACCACCTTGTACATTGGCCATGGTCAATATTGTTAGTAGCTACACCGTATTTTTGTATCTACCACAAACATTAAAAGTGATGCAGTTACATACTATTTTAAAAAGTTTCAGAAGGTGGGACTAGAAATTTTCCCAAATTTTCAAATCTTTAAATTTTCACAATATTCCCACTCTTCCCAAAATTTAAGTGAAATCATTCCTCAATCTTTTTACCTTCTTTTTATTTCTCTCCCACCAGCGCCAACTTCAAAACTTCTCAACCGTTCTTAGTTAGCCATCTACAAATTTTCATTCACCCTCTCCTTCTCATTGACCCCATCTTCTTCCCTTTCATGGTTATTCTGAGAAGCCAAACAGGTATTTATAAAAGGCTCTCTCTCTCTCTCTCTCTCTCTCTCTCTCTCTCTCTCTCTCTCTCTCTCTCTCTCTCTCTCTCTCTCTCTCTCTCTCTCTCCCTCCCTCCCTTAACTAACCAAAATTTTTAATTTTGAAATCTGAAATTCTTTTAACTAACCAAAATTTTTAATTTTTAATTTTGAAATCTGAAATTCTTTTATTCAAGCTCCCTAATTTATTAGGTATTCACTCTAGGTTTTTGTATTTATTCTTCAAAATTTAGGGTTTACAATTTTTTCTTTTAAAGTGCTACGTACAATATTTGGTTGATAGTCTTTTTCCCTGCAGGCATCTAAGAGCAGAAACCAAACTGAAGCGGTGCTACTCTTGGAGGGATTTGGTAGCAATTTTCTTTGCTTCGAATTTTTTTCCTTCAGTTTTTTTATTTTTCGTCCTCTGGCTAATCAATTACAGTAAGTTATCAAAGACTTTTTGTTTTTTTTTTTAGAATGATAGGATTAACTTGTTAATTGATATATCAATATATTATTGGGATATTCGATACTTGGAATTTTTTTATTACTTGGATTACGATTGGTTGCATTTTGAGTAATTGACTTGGTGGTTTTGAATTTTTCTGTTTATAGTGTCCTTGAGACATGAGTTTGATTCTAAGCTTTATATTTTTCCTTCTTTATTTCATAGGTCGTTGGTGATTCTAATTTATGATGGGTTATAACTCAAATACCAACTACTACATTTACATTATAGGCACCTGCAAATTTGAAGTGCGTATTGACTTGCCGGAGATGTGTGTCTTCTTGAAGAGACGAATATAATTAGTGCACCGAGTTTGGAACTAGGACTTCAGTTTTGTTTTAAAGTATGAAACAAAGTCTGTACATGTTTGGTACAAAATTGTAGTATAACTCATTGGTTTGGTATTTCTTACTATTACTACTAATTGTTTATGTTGCTAGCTTTAGTGTAATATTTGAATATGTGAATTTTATGAAGTAATGTATTATTTCTGAAATTTTTCTTATAACGGGCATGGCCTATGGTCAATATGTAACTCACAATGGCCATAGCACATGGTGTTAGATTCAAATCTATCATGCGCACAATTCGTGGTTATATTGCATTTGACAAAGGGCATTGTCTGTGGTAAAAACTAAGAGTTTTTATCACGTCCAGATTACAAACGGACACTATGCTCGTGGTGGATTGTAATCTACCACGGTTATTGACCGTGATAGATGAGCTTTTGTCTACTAGTGTAATTTGATTAATTTCATTGTATAAGTTTTATTCAATGAAGCAAACACGATGGACTTTCATTCAATATGTTCTGTACATTATTTTTTAAGATCTATTTGTTCTTTTTTCACTCACAGATGTGCTAGAACTTCATCTGTAAACCGATGCCTTGGATTGCCCCGTCTAGTAAGGGCTTTCCTCCTGCTACAGAAATAGATCTCTGCCTGCAAGTGTTCTATGTTAGCTCGTTTTCGAGAGGAAGACTTTGCTTTTCGGTTCATGCTATGGTATCGGAATGTCTCCATAAGGGAAAGTTTGATTAGAAACTTATTTTTTAGAGAGTCCACTTTGTATTAGAACGTGAGATGTATTTGACAATATCAAAATATGAAAATGCATCATGGAAGATAAAGACTCTGATATTTTTTACTTAGTAGTCAAGAAGAAATTTTTTTCTATTCTAATCTTACTATTTTCATGGACATTGAAAAAAAAATATTTTTTTTCATAACTAGTTCATTCTTTAATTTCAACTTGAATACAGTTTGAAAGTTGCATCTACTTCTTCATTTAAAATACATTTATTCTATAAAGTTATCCAATCGATTTCAATACTAGACACAATTGTAGAAGGCCTTAAGAATTAACTTGTGGTTTATCTTTGAAAAAGTAGAAAATGGCGTATACATAAAAGTAGACTTAAGGAAGTAATTGCCTACCCATAAATATATCCCTTTCTTACCTATATCGTTCAGTCAATGTTAGGAAGTCGTAGAAGGGAAAACACAATTAGTATTTAGTCTTCAAATATCTGGTCCAAATGGAGCATTGTATTCAAAGTCTATGTTTACTTGACCATTTATAAAAGTGAAAACCAATTGACCAGCACTCATGCATGGCTGTTTTTAGGATTTAGGAAGCAGATTGGAAGCTTAGAATTAATAATTTTTTCTGTACATGGAAGCCTATAAGAAAAACAAATCTGTGCCTAATTATTCTTATGATCTTTCGATGAAGCTTCATACAGTATAGTACGTAACATGTAGGTATTAATGTGGAACTCTTAATTTCAAGCCTACCACTAATTGATTTTCCTATAAATTGTTAAGCTGCAGAACCCTGAGATCATCCTCAACAGTAGTGAAGACACAACAATTGGTTTATTTGAGGTCTTTGTAGTCCAACCGTCGACAGTGAAGACACAACATTCCCAACCTCAAAGTATTCTGTTTCATGGATTGGTTGTCCACCGAAGATCAAAACGATGGAGACCTATTTTCCTTCGCAAGTCATCTTGCTCCCCTTGACTTGAGGTACATATAGCATATTACGGCAGTATAATTTTATCTTCTAATACTCAGATTACACAAAGGTTGCAATTTCACAAACAGAGATGCTAGTAATTTTTTTTACTTGAATCTTCTCGTTTTATTTTTTTGGCTCTCTTGTTTATTTTGTATTTATGTTGCTTGATGATCAAAATCGTCTAATTTCTAGGTTACAATTTAAGGATCAACTCAGAAAAATAAAATAAAAAATCAACCAAAATCATAATCCGTTTAACCGTTAGATGACTAAACGATTTTGGATTTAATTGATTTTTGACAGAGTTGTTCTTTAAAGAGCAGCCTAGAAAATAGACTGTTTAAACCATCGTGCAACATATGAGAAAAAGAGCCTAGAAGAGAGAACGAGAACCTTAAAATTCAAAGGGTGCTAGCATTCCTCTTCCACAAAACCTTAGACGTAGTATATATTAATCTTCATTATCTTTCCAACGTATCTTAGGGGAAGCGCCTACGTTCCATTGGATTGGGAATACAAATTTTCACCGGAATATAACTTTTCGGATCCGTTTTACTCATCATCATCGTCACTGGATATTCAAGAAACGAAAACCAATGATTTGAGGGAAGACACTACATGCAAACTAGAAGAGAAGAGAAGTCACCGTTCAGTAGATTTGTCCGACACTACATGCAAACTAGAAGAGAAGAGAAGTCACCGTTCAATAGATTTGTCCGACACCACATGCAAAGTAGAAGAGAAGAGAAGCCACCATTCAATAGATTTGTCAAAGGAAACCATATCCCATCACTTCTACATGCCCGTATCTGAGGCAGCCCAGGAAATGAATGTCAGCCAAACGGTTTTGAAGAAAAGGTGTCGGGAGTTGGGCATTCCTCGTTGGCCCTATCGCAAATTGGCCAGCCTTCAAACCCTAGCAAGAAACATTCATGCATGTCTCTAACTTCTCCCTATAATTAATTCTTTAATACACGTACAACTTTGTTACCATGCATGCTTACTTTTTACCATGCATGTGGATGTGGATCAATTTTTTTTGGCATGGTTATACGTTGATATAATGAGATGTGTATGTGGATTATGCAGGAGGTAGGAGATGGTCAGCTGAATGGAGAGGTGGAATTGTTGGAGAGGGAGAGGCAGCTGATGGAGGAATTTCCGGATTTGCAACTCGAAGAGAACACAAAGAGGCTGAGAAGAGCTTTCTTTAAAGCCAAGTACAAGAAGAAAAGGTCCATGTCCAGCTATAATTAATTAGGTCTTATTGTTTTGTGCGAATGGAAGAAATCCACAGGAGGAAAGAAAGAAGAAAAGGGATAAAAAGCAAAGGAAAAAGGCAAAAAAAAGTTGGTTGTTTGTCTGAGGCCCACATGGGTAAGGAGGAAAATTTTGTTGGTTTTTAGTTTGGGTAATGCTAGGAGATACAAATTTTCAATCAATTATTATGGTTGTGGATAATTGGATTATTCTTGGATTATTATTCGAGTGTTAAGTAACGTGTTTATTTCTTATTACTGACACATCATTGGGTTTGCAAGTTTGGTTTAAAATTTTAGTCTCCCTAGCATTATCCTTTTAGGATTTAAGGCCCACACAAAGCTCTTTCCCTCTTTCAACCAAACCCTAGCCGTCAACCCCTTCGCCGCTAGCCTCTAGCTATGGTTGGGGGCCTAATACCCTGAAAATTTTAAAATATATGATTATATGGAAAAAATTTATTGGAAAGTGAAAAGACGAAAATGTCTCTTGTTGACTAAACGTAATTTTGATGAGGATGTATTTTATCTTCAAATACTTTATCGTATTTCTAAATATATTTGAATAGAGGATGACTCTACAAGTGCATAGGTGCAAACGGATCCTAATTCCGAGTTAGAACGGAGAAATTACGAGCCACGGAAGTAGTGAGACTTTTTAGACATGTGGACTTACTATTTGTAGGGAGCCTATAATTAGTCAGCCTGAAATTAGAAGGTTTCCACTTTGGGAAACCTGGTGAGAAGGCCCAAATGACCTAGAAAAATCCTCATTTGACCTCTCGCGACCTCCCATTTTCAAGGTCAATTTCGGCCAACTCAGGTGGAATTTTACAACGCCACCACCACCATGTTGAAGCTCTCGCTCCCCTCTACAAAATCCAACCAAAGAACCACCTTGATTAGCCACCGTATGTGGCGGTGAGAGGCCATAAAAACTGATGAAAACCAATGGTGCTCCGCCCACCCTTTTGATTTTTCCGGTGAATCGGAAAAGCGATGGCTGATGCTACCACTTGGGTTTGGTAGCCCATCATCCCAGGAGTAAATCCCAACCAGCTTTGATCCCGTTGGACCATCGTGGGCGACAAATCGACACCAGGAAGCTTTAGGCACCCACCAGTTTTCTCAATGGAATTGACCCTCTTCCGTCCACTTTTGGACTTTGTGGAAGGTATAAAACTTGTTCCTCTTGTTGAGCTCTATCTTCCTATAAATTTTGGTAGAATTTGGAGTTAGATGAAAAAGTGGGTTTCCGGTCGCCAGAAACCACCACACGCGGTAGCGAGTGGGGGAGAATCTGTTTACATGGATTTTGAACCCATATCCAAAGTCTGTTCGTTGAAATTTGATGTAATGATTCGAATATTCAAATTTTTTGGATAATTGTACCGTCGTACGATTTGTCGTAATTGACAACCATTCAACCGTTGGATCGGCACCGAACTTTGAGACATTATAGTACATAATATTTGAGGACCTTAGGAACTTACAGATTGAGAATCCGACTTACGGATCTTCCTGAATTGGATTTTCAAGTTGGTAAATTAAAACGTCAACCGCCACTCGAATGTTGTGATTAGTGGAGATCCAACCATTGGATCGAAATTAAATTTTAGTATGTTGTTCTAGAAGTGTAATGTGAACTACGAATGACTTGATCCCTTAGTAAGGTACGTAGGCAGTCTAACGAGAAGGTTAGATGCAGCCATAATAAAATACCTGAGATTAATCTTTTAGTGAAATTTGCTAAGAAAATGAATTAAGGGCCTATCTTAGTAATTAGCTTCCGAATTAGAAATTTCAGCTCGTTACAGGTGGCAGCCTTTCCCCTCCCTTTTCTAGCTCTTCCTTCCTTCCTTTTCCCTCATTTTCCCCATCTCAACCATCTTCCACCCCTCGCCATTCTCGTTTTCTTCCCACTTCCTCACGCTGACCCCTCATTCCCGACCTTTCCCATCCTCCTCTCCCCTCCCTTGCTTCTCTCCCATCATTTTGGGTGTAGATATCCATGGATCTATGCCCTATACCCCGACTCGGGCCATGCCCTTTCAAGATTTTCTTCGATTTAGCGCTCGCTTTCCTGGTGTGGGGTTTAGATCTGTGCTGCAGCTGGGTTAGACCCCTCTTCGTCAACTCTATTCCTTAGTGGTGTTACCCTCCTCGACAGCTTCGGTGCTCTCAGTTCTGGAAGATCGGCTTGGTCTGGGAGCTTGGCATGTACATCTCATTGCGGCTCGGCTCGGCTTGTGCGTGGACGCCTGTGTCCCATTGTTCGGAATTTGTAGGTGGCCTTGGCAAGAGTGCCTCGTTCCCCCTGTTATGAGTTGTACATCGGATCCCTTCTTGGTGCAATGTAGTTCCTCTCGCCCTTGTGCACCATGGTAGCACTGGTGTTTTGGCTAATTTG
Source organism: Pyrus communis (assembly GCF_963583255.1). Taxonomy (NCBI): domain Eukaryota; kingdom Viridiplantae; phylum Streptophyta; class Magnoliopsida; order Rosales; family Rosaceae; genus Pyrus; species Pyrus communis. Next base: position 4,736,368 of record NC_084811.1, on the reverse strand, counting down.
GTCTTCGCCTTTGTGCATTGTGTATTGTGAGTCTTGTCTGCTAACGATGACTTGGACGTGGTTTCGCACTTTCGCGATGACTTTTTATGGCCTCACTATTCAACGATGAATGTTGTGTCTGCCGGTATCTCTCTGTTGCGCTATTGTTTATTGTGACAGATTTGTACTGGTAGTTCTTGTGCGCTTGGTGATTGTGTGGTTGTGCTTGTGGGTGTCTACTAGGGGTTTACTGTTATTTGTCTGTTTTGTGCAAATTCATTCCTGATCAATTTATTGGTCACTAGAATTATGTACCCAATGACATTCTGTAATTATTTGGTGTTGATTAATGAAAGACTATGCTATCGTTTCTTGTCAAAAAAACAAAAAAAACTTTACTTAGACTATGTCATATTATTATATTCTTAGAAGAAATGCTTTTGTAGCACAAGTTTATTGTCCGTAGTGACTTTCCATATCAATCATACAATCTCATATACAATTTTTTTTTTTTTTTGTCACAAAACACAAAACGCTACTAAAACAATATATTTATACTATAAAAATTGCTGTGGACTCCATATATATCAATGTTTAGAGGCCACCGTGGCATGTGAGGATATATAATCTGCCACTAGACACACCACTTGTATTGTGGATGACATGGCATATGCATCACAGCGACGTGGGTCCAAAATATGATTGATTCATGCAACGTAAGATGGCTACCCATATGAGACATGGATATACGAATCAAAAGATAACAATGAGGGTTTCAGTGGCCCAGAAACGTCGATATTATTTTGACTAGTTGGCTAATAAACAACGGTCACGTTTTTCGCACTCCGGATGATCACATCAAAAGTAGGCATGTACAGTGTGAAAGATTGTTGCCGGCACGTCGTCCACAAGATGTACCTTCATAGCTGAATTGGAATTTTATTGGCTCCAAAACGTGGCATTTTTCATTAACCACATGGAATAATTCGAATGTTCATGCAAGAGTGATGTGTAGTGCCACTTACTATCTATTTGTTCTATCATTTGAATCATTTTTTAATAGAAGTAGAATTTACTAACACATGTGGATCTCATCTTTATTAGAAAGAGTACATAGACGATATGAATAACATTTTTGACGAGTAGTTAATTAGTTTAATAGCAGAAAGACTTAATTGGATAAATGGTCTCGTGGTAATAAGGTACTAGCATATGGGCACACACAAACTGTGTGAGAAATTTTTTTTTTTTTTTTTTTGATATAGAAGGAGAGAGGAAGAGAGTGATAGAGAATGTGGGAGTGTGATTTTTATTTATTTATTTTTAATTAGAGATATGTTAGGATTACATGTAGGTGAGTCTTTGAAAGAAAAAAAAAACAGTAAAATTTGGTTGTGTGAAATTACATTTATGCCTCATATTTCTTATTCATGTTATGTTTTAATTAGAGGGTTAAACTAGTAATTTTATAAGATTTTTATTGACAATGAGTGTTTTATTAATTAGTAGAGATTCAGAAGATAGCCGCCATGGTAAAAAATTTAAGGAAAACTAATGAAAATGACTTGAAAACTTTGAGTTTTAACGATAAAGACAAAATAAATGGTAAAATGAATAGTACCAGGTTTAATTTTTTAGTGTAAAAATATAATTTTTCGTTAAAATGAATAATACCGCGAACTTTTCGTTAAAACATTCAAAAATTTATAATGTAAATCATCATGGTGTAGTCCATCATCAAATTTAATGCAAAAGTGATTTAATGTTAAATGTGGGGTCAAGCTCGTACTTTTATCTCAATCCTTCTTTTGTTTTCACCTTGTCTCTCCATCTCTCTTCCTTATGTCTGTATTGAATGTTCACCTTCTTCATGCATTTCTCTCTTTGTCCAACCATTTTTGTGAGTTTTCCATCCAAACCAAATTAGTAGACCACAAAAACGCAAAAGTGGCTATACTATTTTTCCCCCGAAATTCCCAACCTTTTTTAGTATCATGAACGAGTAGCTTCTGATGGAAAAAGAAACAGTACAAATCACTACAACCACTTGCGCAACTACTGCCATTAGGCTCTCTTCGTTTTCTAGCGAACCATGAAACAAAGGCAAGAAATTTATAAATTGTTTTAGTATTTTTAATAAGAGAGAGATAGTAAAAAGATAAATTGAAGTGCGGCTGAGATTGCCTGTTTCATGTCATCATCAGAGAAAAGAGAGTGAAAATACAAATTACAGAGAGAGAATAGAGACGAGGAAGAATAAGGTGCACACATGAAAGTATGCTTTTACGCCTGTGTTTAGCGAAGATTTAACAGAAATATCATTTTTGACTAAATTTGTTGACAAATTACACTCCGAGAGTTTATATTCTAATTTTTTAGCACATTAGATATTTTTCAAATGTCTTATCACCACAAAGATTATTTATTCAATAAAACTCAAAAGGAAAGAAGGTTGGGATTTAACTTGGGAAGTGGGATGTAGAAGTAAGCCCTAGTTTGGTACTAATGTGATTCTGAAAAAAACGGCTATAAAAAAAAGCTGAGAGCTTTTTTATGTTCGGTAAACATTCAGCTTCAGCTTTTTTTCATAGTTTTGGATGAAAAAAAGCCAAAAACACAAAGCTGCAAAACCCAACTTTGAAAAACCAGCTTTTTTTCACAGCTGTTTTACATAAAAGTTTATCAAACACCATAATACTGCTTTTTTTTTTTTTTTTCAAAAGCACTTTTACAAAAAAGTTTACCAAACACTCTGCTGCTTTATTTCACAGCTGCTTATTCTCACAGCACAATAGAAGCAATTTTTTTTCAAAGCACAGCAATATCAAACTAGCCCTAAGTATGAATGGGAGAGAATGATGTGTTCATTCCATTGGAACTTGGAAATCATAAAAAGATCAGGAAAGTATGAATCTATTTAGTTATGAGTAATGCTAGGAAGATCAAAAATTTTAAACCAAATGATGTGTCACCAATAAGAAACAAGCACGGTAATTGACACTTAATTAATAATCCAATCATCTACAACCACATCATTTAGTTTGCAAATTTGGTTTAAAAAAATTGATCTACCTAGCATTACTCTTTAGTTATTAGAACGGATGATGTTATTTCTATATTTTAAGGGAACTTTAACGAAAAGTATCTGGTACTGTTCATTTTAACAAAAAATCATATTTTCACTCTAAAAAGTTAATCCTGGTACGATTCACTGTACCCTTTATTTTTTCCTTATCGTTAAAACTCAAAATTTTCAAATCATTTTCATTATTTTTTCTATATTTTAATCCTGTCTTTTAATAAACACTCAACAAAATTTTCAATTTTCGGCTAAATTGCTACCCTTTCACTACCAAAGTGTAAATTCTAATTTTTCCACTGCACGGTGGCCCAAACTCTCTCCACATCCTCAAGTCCTCCAAGTCAAGTCATGGCCCATGCAGGAGGCCATACAAAAATTGACGTGTCACTCCCACGTGTGATTAATTAATTGGAAAAAGACATTACTCAAATTCATTTAAACTGTTATTTTATTTTCATAATGTATTACAAGCCACTAGAATTTTGGCATGTGCAAATTTCAACATTAAAATATTTCTCCCACGCCCCAAAATTCAACGCTTCTTTGTCACAAAACATTGGAAAAGTCCTCTTCCGGTACAAAGTCCCCACACTGTCACGGTGATGGTATAAATTGGCAACTACGCCGTCGCATATGCTATCGTCTAGCACCAAAAGTATGTCAAAATATTTACTTTTCTTTTTATGACCCGTGTTTATGCCATGGTTATTTTGGGAGTTTTCTTGAAAACCAAACTCCTATTTTACTAAGGATGTGCCAAGATAGTCGATATTGAGTCGAAATGTGTGTTTAGGACTGAAATTCGAATTTTGGTGCAAGAAAACAAGGTTGAATTCATCTGTAGAGTTATCACATCTCAATTTATATATGGACCTATGTGAACAATTCAAAACTATGATAGTTTTAAATTTTTTTTGTTGATTACGAACAACCTTATTACTTTAATAGGAGTTTGGTTCCAAAACAAGCCATAGAACCTTCATAAACACTTGATTGAAAACAATGAAGGCTCTATGGCTTGTTTTGGAAGTGTTTTTAATGATTGAAAACACTTTTAGAAACATTGTTTTCGGGTTTCGTAAGCACTTGAAGTGCACTTCTAATACTAACTTGCATTACTCTTTTTTGCTAATGATTGGTTCAAAAAGACTTTCTCTTAAAGCGCTTTTCATCATTTAAAAACATTCCCCAAACAAGCCTTTATTCACCAAGACACTCCACCTCCCGTTGTTTATGATTTTTTTAGTTGTTAATTTTATAACTAAGGCTAATCGCAAGACTCATATTGTACAATGATTGCGTATCATTTCATCAACTAAACTTTTTTTCTATTTCATTGTACCAAGTTAATATAATCTTTGATGTAACACTAATTATCTAAAATTCCGTATATCGATAACAAGTATAAAGTTTACAAAGAGTTTTGTAGAGTGTCAATAACAACACCCTTATTATATATAGAATTTTGTAAATCAATAAAATGGAACAAAAGTTTCGAATATTGATGTAAGTAGGAGGAATACATAAGAATTTGTTTTTAAATTTTCTTCCTTTGAATAAGGCTTAGTTTTTCAATATCAACTAGACCTGGCAAACAAGTCATGTTTGTCGTGTTCATATCATATTCGTTATCTTAACGGGTTTTGTCGTGTCAAACTTGTTATCTTAACATATTCTTAACAGGTGAACTGATAACAACCTGATTCGCTAACAAGTCATGTTGTTTTGTGTTGGATTAACGGGTCATGTGAGAAATCGCCATGTTTAATGTTAAATCTGGCAAACAATATCTTATCGAATTATTAACAGGTGATCGAATAATGATTCGACTTGTTAACAAATTTTTAGCAGAGAATCCAATAACAACCCAGCTCATTAACGTATTGATCTAAAACACATTTTATTTTCGTGCATTTCGTGTCGGACTAATAGATCATGCAAGAAATTATCAGACCTAATATCGACCCATAATATAAAATCCACTATATCAAAATTTATTATATTCACTTGAATAGGTGAATTAAGTGAACCAAGTAATATTTAAACACAAGTAAATTCTATCTAACAACTACAAAAATATGACTTTGGATACAAACTCAAGTGTCAACACAATCCCTGGTGGCTAATGGCCACCCTCTCCTTATCAAGGTGTAAAGATTGGCATTTAAAATGAAAACACACACATTTTTCTGGTCAATAAAATAGACACAGTGCAAATTTGGAGAAATGTCAAAATCACACAGATAAAAAACTCCCCACTGACTTCACATGAAAATTCAAAATTGTCCTTTCATTCACTTATTAAATAATATGATAAAGAATTTTTTTTTTTTTTTTTAAAGAAGCAACGGATAAAAAGATTATCCTAACTCCCAACTTTTTTTTCAATTTTTATTAATACAACTAATAACAAGGGAGCAGAGCTAATATTCAGGTCTATTTGGCAAGATTCGGGCTTATCTTTCATTGTAAATGAAAAGTAATATCATAATATTTTAAGTTTGATTTTCATAAATAGTGTTTTTTATATCCAATTTTGCTGACCTAATATGTGAATTTACACAACCCCTCGCCTTACTAATATCGTCGTAGGGTATGCACTTACAAATGCTTTTAACTACTTTAGTTGTAACGCTCTTACAGGTTTTTTTGTAATTTTATTTTGACAAAGTGATATCATAAACTACTCCACTAAAATAAGAATTTGAGCACAAATACGAAGAGGCGGGAGCACTCTTTTGACCAACTGACTTAAGTCACGTACAAGATGTAAGAAAATCGATCGACTTTCAAGCGAAGCCAAAGCAGAGCCGAGCCGAAGAAGATGCATTTATCGAGACATGGCTGCTCTCCATCTAAGCAGTCCAAATCGCTGATGCCACGCGCGCAACGAGCAGACCTTTCTATATGTGCTCTCCACGTGTCCCTCTACCATTAGCCACATCACTTTCCTCTTTTTTCCTCTCACATTTAAAGCTTTCAACTTTAAACCCTCGTCGGAACTCTCTCGACATTTTTATCTCTCATTGGAGCTCTCCTCCTCAGTGGGTAGAGAGAGAAAATCCACGTTTTCTAGAGAGAGAAGAGGAAGCGAAGCTTGAAAAACAGAGATTCGACTCTCTCGTGCTTTCTAGGGTTAGGGTTTTATCTTTTTTCGGGTAGAAGTTCAAAGAGAAAAAGAAAAAGAAGCTTCGACCTAAATTTTAGACGTTAAAGGTTGCGATTCTTTGCTTTATTACTAATATTTTAATTGAAATTTTCTTTCTCTCGAATGAATTTTCTCGGGAAAATTTAGCGTCGACTGTAAGTTGCCTGTTGCCCGTTTATCTGGTTTTTCTATGCAGTAAAATTCCTTTTATAAACCGACGATTCTTCCACCTCAAGCAAAGTTTTCTTTTACAAGTTTGAATTTTCGCCATTTTTTTTTGGGAAAATAAAAAATTGACTGCTTTTTGTTTCCACCAATTTTTTTTCCCTTTTTACTGTCCTTTTTTGTGGTATTAATTCGTGGAGTTACTGGTAGTAGTGGGGTTAGAATCTGCTCTGAATGTTTAGTTTGGATAAGAAAGTTTCAAGCTTTGGAGAAATTGGGGTTTTTTGTGATGTTGTTTTTGTGAAAATTGGAGAAAGTGTTGAGTGAAACTTGATGAAGGGTCGGAGTATTGATTTGGGATGATGTGGATTTTGTGATTAAGGTGGAAAAGATGGTTGGAATGGGGAATTCTGGAATTATTTGAGGTTTGCAGCATGAGTTGCAGAGTGAGGAGCGGCGGAAGGGAAGAGAGGGAGCGTGAGCAAGCGGTTTTGAGGAACTCTGTGGAGGGTGTCGAGCCTAAATCAGGCACGCAGAATGGTTTGATTGCTGCCCAGCAGCTGACAATCGACGACAATTTGCTGGTGGACCCGAAATTGTTGTTTATCGGGGCAAAAATTGGTGAGGGAGCGCATGGGAAGGTTTATGAAGGAAGGTCAGTCTCAATTCCTTTTCAGTCAACTCTTATGCTCAAATGTTTGGATGAATGCAAGTCTTGATTATTAGCTGAAATGTTTTTGTTTGTAAATTTGTGAGAGTTACTGATTTTGGTGTCATCGGATGAATTAGGTTGTGCCATTGTGTTATTGCACGGAATGTTTATGAGTGATCTGTGTGTTTTCAAGTGTACTAGTTATGTACATGTAGTCTAATGATTTTTCAGGTACGGAAATCAAATTGTGGCGATCAAAGTCCTCCATCGTGGTAGCACTACCGAAGAAAGAGCTGCACTTGAGGGTCGTTTTGCCCGTGAAGTTAATATGATGTCGCGAGTAAAACATGAAAATCTTGTTAAGGTAAGTGCTGTGATTAAACATGTCCTGTTTAGTTCATGGATGCTCAAACGGGTGCAGGCCGTTGGCTTTCATGTTGGTTTCAGTGGAATTCTTAATTTTATTCTACTGTCTATACAGTTCATTGGAGCTTGTAAGGAGCCACTAATGGTGATAGTTACTGAGCTATTACCTGGGATGTCACTGAGGAAGTACCTGATGAGTATTCGTCCAAATCCATTAGAGCTCCATGTGGCCATTAAATTTGCTCTTGACATCGCTCATGCTATGGAATGTTTACATGCCAATGGGATCATACATAGAGATCTAAAACCTGGTACCATATTGCTAGTTTGAGCTGTGCTTCACTTCTGTATTTTCTATTGCTGGATAATGTATAGTGGAACAATTGGCTTGTTAATACTTTTTCAGTTGACAGACATTTTTTTTAAATATATAAAATGAAATAAAGAATCCAATACTTATAAAGGAAACGTTGTGCACTTAAGTGTGTCTCTTTCTTATCATAGTTCTGTTAAATAAGTTCGACGAAATTGCAGCAGTGCTTGTGCTAAAACTAATTTTTAGCTGGGATATGTGCTGCTGTTTTTTCAATAGTATCGTTACTCTTGAAATTAGTAAGTTTTCATTGTTTTCTGTATCACATAAAGCATTTTTATGTGGCTTAATTAGTATGACTATTTTTATGGGGGAACTGTTATTGGCACTCCAAAAATCTCATTCTACACTCCTCTCAAGTGTATTTTTCTTTCTAAATATAGAAAGTTTGGAGTGTAGAATGAGGAATTTGGAGTGCCAATAACAATTCCCTTTTTATGGTTTTTAACGATACATGTCTTGTTGCAGATAATTTGTTGCTTACAGCAAATCAGAAACATGTAAAGCTTGCAGATTTTGGTCTTGCAAGAGAAGAAAGTGTTACAGAGATGATGACGGCAGAAACTGGGACTTACCGCTGGATGGCTCCTGAGGTTTGTCTACATATGTATCTTGTTTGTTTTGTATTCCTTTTTAATCTCTGATTCAAGTGCTTTTATTTGGTTGAATAAACTGGACAGTTCTAGTGCTTTTTGTTTTGGAAACGTTGCATGGTTATTTGAGTAGACTGCAGAACGATAAGTTATTACTCTCGTTCTGCCTTCTGAATGTATTTATAGGCGCATTTCAATTCTGTATCTGTGATAGATAGGATTGGTGGTGCTTCATTTGAAATACGAATATTGCCAGAATAATTTTTGACATTGATTTGTCCATGACTACTCTTGGTTGTTGGGGCTGATTTTTGGGTTTGGAGGGAACTTCCTACAAGCAGAAATTTAGACATTGATAATGACTTGATGCAGATATTTAACTGTTATATATGGATTCTAATTTCAGTGTGCGTGGTTTCTTTTTTTAATTAGGGTTGGAGGGGACGATTTAGAGTTTGTTGAACTGGTTACTGCGAATCCTAAGTATCATTTAACAAATTGTTAAAAAACTAACTGGCTGCCAATCTTTTATGTTATGCACTGATGATTTAGCTCTGTAGTGCCGTTTGGGTCTTTTTGGTTGGTTTTTGTTTCTGAATCTTCTTAAAAGTTGTATTGATCTGGTTGAAATAATGTATCCAACTGTTCCTGCAAAATTGTTACTTCTCTGTGACCGACTGTTAGCATTTGCAGCTGTATAGCACGGTTACTCTACGCCAGGGAGAGAAGAAGCATTACAATAACAAGGTTGATGTATATAGCTTTGGGATTGTCTTATGGGAATTATTGACTAACCGCATGCCCTTCGAAGGCATGTCCAATTTGCAGGCTGCTTATGCTGCTGCTTTCAAGGTATAACAATTCGGTCTGTTATTTCTGTTAATGCTATCAGTCATTCTGTTGGGTCTGTTATTTCTTTTGAAACCAATATTCTTTTAATGTTGCTTACTCTTTATTTGTTGTCATCTGAGAATGCAGCACGCGAGGCCTCTACTTTCGGAGGACGTATCCCCTGATCTTGCATTTATCATCCAGTCATGTTGGGTTGAAGACCCTAATCTAAGGCCTACGTTCAGCCAGATCATCCGCATGCTCAACTCATTCCTCTTCAAGCTCTCGCCACCCTCACCGCCTATACCAGACACTGACACGAAAGAAGCAGCAGCGAGTAATGGTACAATGACTGAATTCTCTGTCCGGACAAGAGGGAAGTTCGCTTTCCTCAGGCAACTGTTCAATGCCAAGAGGACCAAGAGCTCACAATGAGCAGGCAAAATTTTTTGGAAACCATCTTTTCGTTCCTACTGCAGGAACACAATCACACGTTCGTCGATAGAAGTTTAGCAAATTCGTGATTAATCACTCGAAAAACGATGATATAATGTGCAAACGACGAGAGAACAAGAAATCAAATAGTGCCTTGACGAGAAAAGAATAGAAAAAAAACTGAGGATTGTTCACATTGTGTAGGAGGTGACCTTATTGTAAAGGAAAAATACATGGTTTTTGGACAATTTTCTTTTAACAAACGGTACCCTTCCTCTTTTACCCAAAACATTTTGAGTATTTACTTTTGTAGGCGATGAAATGCCAGCCAAATTATTTTGCTGGATAAAGGGTAAAATGGTCACAACGGAACTATACTCCAATAGATATTGAACCGATATCGGCTGTCGAGAGCACAGAGCCTGCGGAATGGAAGACGCTGAGTGTGAACCTCGCCGTCTCCCACGCACCACTCCAAGCTTCTGCAACTTCCGCATTTCTCTTCCATGGCGCAAGTCGAATCCGCCCAAGCTCTCCTCACGAAGGCGCGTCTCTTCTTCTCTCACCAACCCATCTTCGGAAAGCTCGTCGCATTTGCGTCGCTGTCTCCCCTGGGCTGCCTCGCGCACGCCCTCGAAGAGACCGCCGGGGACGACCCTTTCGTCTGTCACATCATGATCAGAGTTTACAGCAACAATGTCTTTCCCGTCAGTGCTACACACATTTTCAACCATATGCAGGAGATGGGTGGTGGGTCGGATCATTTCACCTTCAAGTTTGCGCTCAAAGCTTGGGCCAGAGTAATGGAGCAGGTGGAAGATGGTGAGAAATCGTACGGATTTGGTGTGAATCGAAAGGGCGGGGAAATTCATTGCCGGGTTTTGAAGTTGGGGGAAATTCAATGATGGAGCATTGAAGCTCTTCCGTGAAATGCAAGTTGCCGAGGTGGAAGCTACTGAAGTAACGGTCATATCGATATTGGGTGCTTGTGCTGAAACCGGAACACCGGAGATTGGAAGGAAGATTCACGAGTCCTTGAAGCACCATAAGATTGGAGGTATTTGAGGGGTTGCCCATGTAGATAAGTATTCGAAATGTGGAAAATTGAGTTCAGCTTGGGAAGTGTTTAGTGAGCTGAAAATGAAACCCGTCGGCTGCTGGAACTCGATGATTATGGGTATGGCTGTCCATGGTTACTGCAACGACCAACGAGGCTCTGGAATTGTTTGAAACTACGGAAACGCAGCATGGTGAAGTTGGGCCCAATCGGATTGCACTCATCGGCGTTATCATTGCTTGCAGCCACAAGTGTTTGGTGGAAGAAGGACGCCAGTATTTCAGTCACATGATCAAAACAGTGCCTTGCGGCGCAAGCTCCTTGCTGTGGTGGACCTTGTTGGATGCTTGTAGGGTACCTGGGATGGAAACGTAGAATTGGCGGAACAAAGCTTCCGGCAGCTTGCGAAATTGGAGCCTCTAAGGGATGCAGATTATGTTTTGTTGTCAAACATCTATGCAGAAGCAGAAAGATGGGACGACGTTGAGCGGTTGAGGAACGAGATGATTTGTTAGGGAGTCCCCAAAACGCTCGCTTCAGCCATGTAGACACGAAGTAATTGGAGATAAGTTATGATTTTATGGAAACTTATATCTGCACACCTTTTTTCTCCTATTCGTACAATTTATCTCTTTCACTTCGCCTTGACCTATTCGATACAAAGGTTAAAAATAAACCACAAGAGAGAAGGCGTGCGGAAATCTTTTTTTTTATTTTTTTTTGTTATCAGCTTTGAAAATCTTTGTGAATGGTGGTTCAAGGACCACCTGGTAATTTCCATTGAAAGTAGTGCTTGGCCTTCTTGTGCCAACTCTAGCAGGCTAGCAGGCTAGCAGGCAAGCAATGGTGCTGTGCCTGCACCTTGTCTGTGTTTGCATGTTGGCGTGTGATATTGGGACTTTGAAGGACTGATGAAAGCAACAATGCATGGCCATGATCAACCCTTTACTCTGTTCTTAAGGGTGTCAGATGGATGTCACTGTCTACTATCTTGGGTATAAACAGAGGTTCCCTCAATAAAAGCAAAGAAAGTTACCCCCACCTAAAACGTACTTACTACACACAAAATGTTACTTTTACAATTAGAATGGTGTCGTATAGACAAAGGTTCCTTTAGTTAAAAAGACAAAATTTACTTGTATGTAGTATGAACCTACTTGTAATTAGAATGTCATGATCGCAGTGTCCTAAGTTAATCACTAACTGTTAGGTGCTTTTACATTTTTATATAGGAGTAAGGTACTGTCACGAGCATCTCAAGTGTAGGATGACTTCGGTGAAACAAGTACAACATCTTTGTGATGTTACGTACTAATGATAAAATATCACGTTTAAATTGTCCCTAATAAAATGGTTAACTTGAGTTTGCCCCAAGCCATATATTTAGGAGAAAGGTACATTTGGCTCTTGAACTTAAGTGCACTTGTACATATGGCTCTTGAAGTTTGTTTGTTTTTATTTATTTACGGAAAGATTTTCCTTTATAAGCAAGTAATAAGTACGGGTCTAAAACTAGTCACTGTTATTTTCCCCTCCATACGAGTAAAAATCATTCCCTTTTTCGGTATTACAAGGACTTCCAAGTGTAAGATATATTCTGAAATCACAACAACAAAACTTTATTACTCTGGTTGTAATTAAAGTTGCATTATCACATGAATATCAAATAACTTCAATATCATTACCCCGATGGTTAAGTGACTAAAGGACAATTTGAGATTATTGTGTATTTTAAAAAAAACTGCTTCTGCTATGCTTTATGAATAATCACCTATGAAGTAAACACAAATAAGCGTTTGGTTAACTGTATTTGAAACGTGTTATGAGTTTGAAAAGCAGTGTGAAAGCGCTTGGTAAATTTTAATGAAAAAAAAAATGATATAATTGTATATAATAACAAAATGGACATGGTAGTAGGAGTGGGGGCAACAACAACAGTGGCGTGACAGTGGTGGTAATGGTGGTGATGGTTGCAGTGGTGCTGATGGTAGCAGTAATGGCGGAGGTATGGTGGTGGTTCGGGTGTAGAGGTAACATTGGTGGTAAGGCAGTTGTAGCACCAGTGGTGGCGACGATGATGGTGGCAATGATGGTGGTGATAATGGTGGTGGAGACGGTTGTGATTGTGGTGGCAGTCATGGCGGTTATGGTGAAGGTGGTGGTAATGATGGTGGTGACAATGGTGGTTGTGGTTACAGTGGAAGAGGTTGTGGTTGTGGTCCCAACATTGGAGGTGATAACACTATAGCGGTCGCTTTATTCTCTAAGAGATAAAATGTGTGTGGAAGACTAAACATGTCATTTTCAAAAAATTAATGAAGTTATTACAATAATTGAAAATGTTCATTAAAGACTCAACTTAGCTTTTTTTTAAAGCAGCTTCTAAAAACAACCTATATGATGCTTTTAAAAGCTGTTATATAGAGACCATTGCCTTTAAAATAAGGAACTTTAACGAAAAGCTCTTGGTACTGTTCATTTTAACGAAAAACCATATTTTTACACTAAAAAGTCAATCCTAGTACTATTCACTTTACCCTTTATTTTGTCCTTATCATTAAAACTCAAAGTTTTCAAGCCATTTTCATTAGTTTTCCTTTTAAAATAAGCATAACATTTTACTTTTATCAAACATTTTTTTATTGCTTAACTTTAAAGGGAAATCATTTTTAGTGAAAAAAAACAATACCAAATAAGGCCTAAGCTGCATGGCATGCTACTCAAATAATTCTTACAACAAGTGCCCAAACTGCAGTCTTTTACTTCTGTTTTTGGCCAAATTATCAAAAGCACTTTTCAAACAAAATTTATTACACATTTCTATATCCGCCTGAATCCGATAACCCGTAAAGTTTGAAATTCAAAGTATTTCTACTATGCACCGAAACATAACATTCGTTGGAATTTTGCCCCGTTAGATAATTTAAATTATATAATTAATAAAAAAAATAAGTTGACCTCTTATATAAAAACGTAAATTCAAACTCTTTCGATAATAAATCTAACCTCTAATATAATATCAGTGAGATAATCCACCACTTTCAATATTTTGTTTTTGTGAAATTTCTCGAATGATGTTGAGCCAAAAATGAATGAAGTAAATTAGTAAAATAAAACAAATAAAAAGAAAGTCAGACCAACAAGGCAACAACAATTGAGATGCAACCCTCGCCGTCTGATCAAATCAGAAACGCACGTGGCGGAATCAACGTTGCTCAAAAACGAATCCTCGAAGTCAACGCCCTCTCCTCGTTGTAACTGGCAAGCTGGTGGAAAAGTAAGCGAAATTTACAGAGAGAGAGAGAGAGAGAGATTTGTAGACTGTAGAGACTAGAGAGAGATAGAGGAAGGGAGAAGTACACACGCAGAAAGAGAACGAGAAAGATTGGATAATCTTTCCATGGATTTTTGAGATCTAGAGGAAGAAGGAGAAAGAGCTCCAGCTTGTTCGACATATCGATTTCCAATCGAAGATTTTTCAGTCAAACTTAGCAGCCGAAGAACACGGAGAGGGGGGGGGGGGGGAAGAGAAGTCAGCTGAAGAAAAAGTCCCGAGCTTTCCCGAGAATATGTTCGAACAAAGAAATCTCCAAAAACCCAATTCAGAAAACGCCACGATTCTCCAATCCCCTGTGGGTTTCCGGGAAAGTTTCCAACTTGGTCCTTCGAATTGAGCTCCAGAACCCGAACAGGCAACTGGGTTTTGGGTTTCGGATTTCGGGTCGGGTTTTATCATCCGTGATCAGAGGAAGAGTGAGAGGGGTTTGGGGCAGTAGTGTGATGAGAAATGGGAGAAAATGCAGGAGCTTTGCACACAGCTGTGAACTCCGTACAGGCATTAGGAAGAGGCTTCGACGTGAACTTCGATACAAGGTTGCTCTACTGTAAGGGAGCGGCGGGTACGAGGATTCTGGAGCTTGACGAGGAGCACACCAGGGATCTCCGCCTCTATGATGATATTGTTGTGCCGGGTGTTTCCAGGGACATCAGGCATTCGCCGGAGGCCGGCGGCCGGCAGAGCTCTGGAGTCTGCAGCTTCCATGAGGTAATGTTTATGATTTCGTTGTCTCGAATTGTTGTTTGATTGTGCACTTAGGTTGTTGTGTCTGCTTTGAGAGTTTTGGTGGATGTTGCAAGAGTTTGTGAATTGGGTTTAGGTTGCAATTTTGCGAACATTTTACTGTGATGTGATTGTAGGGAAAGTGGATAAGTGTTTAAGTTATGAGATTGATGTTCATTGAGAAATATGTTGCAAATTTGCGTAAGAAATGATGGGTAGTTGCAGAAGATTAAAAGGAACTTCATAGGTGGTTTTATTTTTAAATTGGATTAATGTGAAGGCATGGAAAATGTTCAGCTCCTTACGGCTCCGACTTCATGTTTTGTGTTCTGCCACGGTTAATGTGCGATAACAATGTTAATAAAATTATTTCCCCAATAGGTACTAATGCACTAGCTGCATTGTGTTAATCCTTTTTAATAATGTACTGGACTAGAAAATACAGGGGCGATCGAACGCTTGAAGGTACTTGTTTGAGT
The DNA here is from genome assembly GCF_963583255.1 of Pyrus communis. Lineage (NCBI taxonomy): Eukaryota > Viridiplantae > Streptophyta > Magnoliopsida > Rosales > Rosaceae > Pyrus > Pyrus communis. The sequence goes on along the minus strand of NC_084811.1, from coordinate 4,721,148 downwards.
GAGTTTAGTAACCAAACTAGGGTCAAATTCAGTTTTTAATTATGTGCGCTCAAGAACATTTATATATCCATTGCAGTTTTTAAGAGGCTGTCACTACCTTTTAACTATGTGTGTGCGCGCGCGCGTGCGTGATAGAGAGGCATGAAGTTATTTAACATGATCCTTATGGCAAATGGTTGCAGATGGTTGAGTATTTCAATCAAAAGTCTAACGCCTCTGGCGGCTTTCCTCTTGGAAGTTTCAACTTTGCATTTAGCTTCACTGGTTCAAAGCATATCGATGCTGCAGCCACGAAGACCCTTTCTGTGGATGGATTTTATATTCCACTTGCTAAGGTCAAGCTTTTTAAATCACCAATAGTGTTGCAAGAAAATGTGAAACAGGCTGTCCCGAGGAGTTGGGATCCAGCATCTTTGGCTAGGTATGAATATGTATAGCCTTCGTAGAAACTTGTGATGAAATAGTTTCAAATGTTCCTTATTTAAGATTGGTTACTTTTTCTTGACAGCTTCATTGAAAATTTTGGAACTCATGTCATAACATCGGTAACAATTGGTGGAAAAGATGTAATTTATGTTAAACAACACCAATCATCTACTTTGTCAACCACGGAGATCAAAAACTATGTCCAGGATATTGCAACTCAGAGGTTCTCAGACACAGAAAGCAATAGAAGTTCATGTCAAATGAAATCTAATGATAAGGCTAGTTCCACTTTGTTTCTTTTCCTTTTTATTATTTTGTAGCCTCCTTCTTTACGTGAAATTTAGGTTCTGACTGAGTATCATTATATATATTTCAGGGCGGTGATCCTGGTTTATTCAACAGTCAAGGGATATATCCTCAACCCACCACGGCACCGTATCTTGCTGGGAAAGAAGTATGTAACGTATTGATAATTTGTATCCAGTATCTCTGTTGCGCTTGATAGTTTATTATAAGAAATAAGTTTAAAAAAGTATACAGTTGCTTCTTTCTCTGAACCTCCATTTTTCTTGAATGTAATCTTATTCACCATTTCTTAAATACATAAGAAGTATAGAGTAAGCTCTCACCAGCCCTTGATTTTGGCATACCTTTTAACATTTACTTGCATTTTAACCCGAGTTCTATTACTTCTTCTATATGTTATTTCTCATTACCGTCAATTATTGTTGATGCAGGATGTCACGGTCATTTTTAGAAGAAGAGGAGGAGACGATCTGGAACAAAACCACACCCGATGGGCAAGAACTGTCCGGTCCTCTCCAGATGTAATTGAGATGACATTTTTTCCCATAACAGCCCTACTTGAAGAGATACCCGGAAAAGAGCACCTTACTCGAGCTATTGATCTTTACCTTGAATGTATAACAACTGAACTCATCATAGATGGGTTAGAGTTTTCTTTTTCCTGTAATGTGCTCTGTCATTAGCAGTAAGGTAAGCCAACTAAATGGTTTTGAAATCCTTCTTGCAGATAAGCCTCCAATTGAAGAGCTGAGATATTTCCTAGAGTTTCAAATTTCCCGAATATGGGCGCCTGTGTCCGACAGAAATATTGGACACCAAAGAAAGGAACCTGTTTGCCCATCCTTGCAATTCAGCATAATGGGGCAAAAGCTTTATGTCAGCCAAGAACAGGTAGCAATGAATCTCTCTTCGCTGAGCTCTTCCGTCCTTTGGGAGGCTTGTACTTGTCTTTGGACTGAATGAGACAAAAATTTGCTAAGTGGTAAAACTAAAACATTAAGCAGTCTAATTGACATGAGAAAAACATTAATGCTTATTGTTTAACTCCTCAATTCATCATGTACAGCGCACTGGTGGGACATCACATCCTTGAGATGTCTAATAGCCATTTTTTTATTTTTTGTGATCTCTCATTCTGAGTTCGATTCATGGTTTAATCCTCCTAGGCTGTTTATGTAGTCTCCATTAACAAGGTTTTGTGATCTGCAGGTTACTGTTGGACGGAAGCCAGTGACAGGCATACGGTTATGTCTAGAAGGAAGCAAGCAGAATCGACTTTGTATTCATCTTCAGCACTTAGCATCTCTACCAAATATCCTTCGGCCATATTGGGGTAGCGATGTGGCAATTGGTGCTCCCAAGTGGCAAGGACCTGAAGAGCAAGACAGCCGATGGTTCGAACCATTAAAATGGAAAAACTTCTCTCATGTGAGCACTGCACCAATTGAGAACCCTGAAGCCTTCACAGGGGATCACTCTGGTGTCTACATAGTCACTGGAGCACAGCTCGGAGTGTGGGATTTTGGATCGAGAAATGTCTTGTACATGAAGCTATTATATTCCAGGCTGCCAGGCTGCACCATCCGGAGATCCGTGTGGGATCATACACAAAATGAAAAGTTGAAGAAAGCGACATCCACTGGCGACTCAAGTTCAGGTTCAAGAGAACATGTCGCTGGCAACAAGTTGGCGAAGTTTGTAGACATGTCTGAGATGAGCAAGGGGCCACGAGACCATCCTGGTCACTGGTTGGTTACGGGTGGAAAGCTTGGCGTGGAGAGAGGGAAGATTGTTTTAAGAATGAAATATTCGTTACTAAGTTATTGAGTCGTTTAAACATTTTGCAAGATTGATGTGCACAGTGGTGGTTTTTTGTTAGTTGAGAGGCGGTGTCTTTTGATGGACAGACAGAGAGTGGGACGAAGATTGTGTCTTTTGGGTGGTCTTAGAGTGAATGGATGCTGCCTCTTGATGTGTTTATAAGTAAAAGGTTTGATATGTTAAGTTAATTTGATGAAAGAAACCTTGTTGTAGAGCAATTATATACCTCATTTTCTAGGATCAAATTTAATTTAATTGTTCCTCTGGGAGGAGAGTTGTTCTCTATCATATATTTAGCAAAGCTTAACAAAAATAAAGGAAAGCATACACAAATGAATCTGGTTACGAAGGTTTTACTAAAATTGAAACTCGAGGAAATTTGAAATGTCAGTAAAGGAGCACTAAGTTCTGGTTCATATACAAGCACCAAATATGTGATTCTTACAGAAAACACTTAAAATGCTTTTTCAGGATCTATTTGTATTTTTACTAAGAATTCGTTTCAAAAATATTTTCATCAAAAACACTTCAGTTATTCTAAAAGTGTTCTCAAATGATCCATAAGTCTATATAAACAATTCATTGCTTCCACAAATTATCTAAAACTGGCCACCTTCAATGGTCTGTCCAAACTGCCAGCGGGCACTACATTGTAGCTGGTGACTCTGCCTGCGTCCGTCACTAGTGGTGACTCTGGAGTCTGAGGGAGAGCCTCTGGCGAATGAGGTAGGAGTTGCTCTGCCAGTTTCGCCCCCTGTTTCTTGCCATGGGCAGCCACCCTGTCCTAGAACCCTTGGTAGACATTGTACGGACATCCCCTGCAACCCCCAACATTTGTGATCAACACCAAGTTGAAGTATGAGTGGCCATTTATGGTGAACCTTATGCCTTCTTCACACATGAAACACTAAACAAGAAACTACAACCAAGTAATTAATCAATAGAACTGTTTTATATTATATTATCAGACTGTTAATCTAATTGTTGATTTAATGATTTTATTTTGTTTATTTGTATTTTCATGTTCACAACTTAACAATATAACATGCATGTATTTAGCAAATTGGTACTATTTTTTATCTTAGAAACGTTACCTTCTAAAGAGTACAGGCACAATTCCGCCACGATATTTGGCGATATGCAAGAAAGCAGTCATGGCCAAATCGAAGTGTTGAAAAGGAGGGTTGTGGCACACTCGTAGTAATTTGCTCTGCTTTAGTGTTTTTTTATTTTTATTTTTTCTGAAGGATTGCATATGAAATGCACAAGTACATTATTTCATTTGTACAACAAAAGCAAGTTAAATTTGGTAAGTTTCGTAGAAAGATAATGTTAGGAAGATTAAAATTTTCAAACCAAATGATGTGGTGGTTAATGATTGGATAATTACTTAAATATTTATTAATGTGCTTAAGCGTTGATTAATGGCGACACATCATTTGATTTGCAAATTTGATTTAAAATTTTGATCTCTCTAATATTACCCTTCATAGAATTATAGGAAACTGAAGAGTACACTCATCATGTGTGAGCACATGTATTTTTCACACTTTTGCTTTCCTTCCTTCCCATCCTCTCACACTTTTTATTTTTTCTTTCTCTCTATAAATAATTAATATAAGATGTTAACGTAAGTTAACTGTGACCATTCAAATAAGAGAGGCAAAAAATTAGAACCACCCACTGTTGCCTACCCTAGCCTTTGGCTATGGGTTCGGTGGCAGCCCCTTTTTTCTCTATTTTTTCTTCTTTTCTTCCCTGTTTCTTTTGTTATGTTTCCCACTGAGCTTTTGTCTCAGTTTTACCCTCTCTAATCGCCTGCCCCTTTTCCCCTCCCCATTGAACTCTTCTTTCCTCCCCATCTTTTCCAACCCATAATTAGGAGTTAGATCTTGGAGTTTTGAACTCCATCTTGACTCAAGACCGTTCATCCACAGCCCACTGCCGAACCGGTTTAAAAGAAAAATTGGGTGAAGTGTGGAACAATTCACATCAGAACAAATGTGTCATACACACCCCATTTGCCCTCCCCATCCTCCTGTTACGTTTGGTGACTTTTTATGCAGGTGTGGCTGTGGATATTGTGTTTCTTGGTGGATTGATGGATCTTAACACTCTCAGAGCTAGCTTTTGGTTTGGGTGCTTTTTTCTTTTTGGGGAGTGAATTCCCTTCGTGGAGGGCGCAACTGCGGTGGTGAAGGAGTGTGTTTGCTGCTCTTGATTAGGGTTTCTTTTCGTTTGTTGTTTACTATTGCCTATGGGCCTAAGTGTACATGGGCCTCCGACCTTGTCTTGGCCTGTCTTGACTTGGAATGTTGCTCTCTATTTACTTGGGTATGTCCACTTTTTTTTGTTTTGCTTTGTTTGTGTTGGGTTTTGTGTTTGGTTTAGACTTGGGTCGATCTATCACAATTTGTAATTCTCTCTTTCATTAATGAAGTCTCCTTTGTCTTTAAAAAAAAAAAAAAAAAAAAAAAAAACCCTAGTTCCTCCACATTATCTGTCACATCCCGGCCCGGGGCGGATCACTTCCCGGGCCCGACTCCACCGTAGCACGATATTGTCCGCTTTGGGCTTACCATTCCCTCACGATTTTGTTTTTGGGAACTCACGAGCAACTTCCCAGTGGGTCACCCATCATGGGATTGTTCTAGCCCCTTTCTCGCTTAACTTCGGAGTTCCGTAGGAACCCGAAGCCAGTGAGCTCCCAAAAGGCCTCGTGCTAGGTAGAGATGTGAATATACATATAAGGATCACTTTCCTGGGTGATGTGGGATGTCACAATTCACCCCCCTTAGGGGCCCGACGTCCTCGTCGGCACACCACGCGACCAGGGTTAGGCTCTGATACTAAATTGTCACATCTCGGCCCGGGCAGGACCACTTCCCAGGCCCGCTCCACCACCGTAGCACGATATTGTCCGCTTTGGGCTTACCATTCCCTCACGGTTTTGTTTTTGGGAACTCACAAGCAACTTCCCAGTGGGTCACCCATCATGGGATTGCTCTAGCCCCCTTCTCGCTTAACTTCGGAGTTCCGATAGAACCCGAAGCCAGTGAGCTCCTAAAAGGCCTCGTGCTAAGTAGAGATGAGAATATACATTTAATGATCGCTCCTCTGGGTGATGTGGGATGTTACAATCTACCCCCCTTAGGGGCCCGACGTCCTCGTCGGCACACATGCGACCAGGGTTAGGCTCTGATACCAAATTGTCACATCCCGGCCCTGGGCGGATCACTTCCCGGGCCCGACTCCACTGTAGCACGATATTGTCCGCTTTGGGCTTACCATTCATTCACGGTTTTGTTTTTGGGAACTCACGAGCAACTTCCCAGTGGGTCACCCACCATGGGATTGCTCTAGCCCCCTTCTCGCTTAACTTTGGAGTTCCTACGGAACCCGAAGCCAGTGAGCTCCCAAAAGGCCTCGTGCTAGGTAGAGATGTGAATATACATATAAGGATCACTTCCCTGGATGATGTGGGATGTCACAATATCTCTATATAAAGCCAACACAAAATGTGAACAATGTTTTTGATGTCACCAAGTTTCAAAAAAAATATTTGGACAAAATGCCCACAAGACAAAAAACTTCTAAAATAATACATCAAATAAGGCAGGTGTATTTTCATCATTTTAACAATGTTTTTTTAATAGTTAATTTTTTTTTGTGCCTTTTTTTTTAATTAGTACCTCACAATAGGCTAGCAATAATGTGATTCAATTTCTCTATTTTTAAACACGTTCAAAACATCTTAAGAGGCCTGTAATGCAAGTTATAAAAAAAGTCTTTCGCATGCTGATAATAATGTGATTAAATTAGTTGTCAAATGATTATTTTTTTTAACTAATGATATTATCTACACTAAGATCACCTCCAATAGTGGGCTAAATGTTAAATTACCCCCCAAATTTCCCCCCCAAACCATCTCTAACCCATGCTAAAACATTGGGCTAAATGCCAAATGTTAAAGTTGGGCCAAATACCCCCCAGAATTCTCCTCCCCCCCCCCCCGCGCGACTGGACTCGCTGGCCTAAACGCCAGTCTCGGCCCGTTCACTCGCCAACGCGCCCCACGCGGAGCTCATGCGGTCCGTTCTCGACAGGGTGGGCCCCGCTGTCAGCGGGTTGTCAGCCACCCAGATCACCTCCAACGGCTACATTTTCAATCCAACGGCTGCGTTTCAAGGACCGTTGGTTGATCCAACGGTCCAGATTCAAATTTGATTTTTTTTAAAATATGTTATTTTAAAATACATTGAATCCAACGGCTGAGATCAAATATAATCAAATCTAACGGTAAAAAAAAAGATCTAACGGCCCAAATTTAAATCTAACGGTTAAAATAATTAAAAAAATTATTTAACTCAAAATTCACCCAAAAACTCTATAAATACCTATGTATTTGTTTAAACATCCACACAAAACTCAAATTTCTCTTACAATTCTTCCAATTTATATTTCTACCATTTCTTTCCATTTCCAAATTGTTCAACATGGCAAGAGAGCATATTAGAGGTCGTAATTGGACTTGTGAGGAAGATGTTGCTCTATGCTTGGCATGAGTTTCTATTAGCGAAGATGGTGCAGTTGGCACTAATCCAAATTGTTCATGACGGCCCTTGAATTGGCCAGCCCAAGCAGTAGGACAATTCTTCCACTCCCAATGCATACAATCGAGACTTCCTATCATGTCAGGGAAGCCTCTTTTTTTCTGCCTTGCGTAGAAGCCTCTTCAAGTCTGCACGATTTGGGTTGCGGAGGTATGTGGCTCCATATATGCCTTCAATTGCCTTACAGAAGCGCTTCAGGTTCTCAATAACAGTACTTTCTGCAAGTCGGCAATACTCGTCAGTTGAGTCTGCAGAGCATCCATTAGCTAGCATGCTAAAAGCAGATGTGAGCTTCTGATGAGGTGATAGACCTTGTCGGCCTGTGGCATCTACCCTCCGTTCAAAGTAGTGGTCATGATTGACAACTGCATTCAAGATGCTTTCAAAAAGCTCTCTCCTCATTCGAAAATCGCCTCTGAAAATCATGAGCAGGAAATCTCGGACGCTCGATGAAATAATCTTTCATCATTCGATCATGACACTCTTCTCTATCACGCTGCACATATGAACACCCCGTGACAGAGCCACGATGGCTAGATTCGCCATGGTGCTCAGATTGCATAAACGAGTTGATAAGTTCAACTTCAGCATTGAACAATTCTGCATCCTCAATCTCCATCCTTTCTTGGTATTGTGCAATCTGCATTGCCATACTACGCCTTCTTCTATCACCCATTGATGAGATATGGAGGATTTTTAGGAAACAAAAACTCTTTGAAAGTTGAAATATTGGTGAATATAGAGGATGATTGAAGGTTGAAAGGTTGTGTAATCAACAAATATTGGACATATGTTTATATAGAGGATGATTTCTGAAAGTTTGGTGTTGAATGGTTGGTGAAAGTTGAAAGTTTGGTGTTGAACAGTTGGTGAAAGTTGAAAGTTTGGTGTTGAACGGTTGGTGAATTGAAAATTTGGTGTTGAAAGGTTGGTGAATTGAAAGTTAGCCCAGTGTTGAAAGATTGGTAAAAGTTGACGGCTTGCTTTGTGGGAAATTTAGTGATTTTTCAATATTTATCGGAATTTAAATTTTTTTAGATTCAAATGTTCATAAAATTAATTTACGACAATCTACATATTTATTTAAAAAAAAATTAATTTAAGAAAAAAAAAAAGCTTAAGTTCTTTCTTTAATAATCCCGGGCTAAAATTTTAGGCCAAAATGGTTGGAGTAGAAAAGTTGTTTCTGGGCTAAAAGCTAAATTTTTCGGGCTAAAATATTTGGCTTTTAGCCCAACCATTGGAGATGGTCTAAGGGGGCAGTGTGGGCTTAGCCTCACAATGGGCTAGCAATAATGTGATTCAATCAATTGTTCATTAAATATTATTTTCTCGATTCTTATTGTAAATTCTATAGAGACTGATTTTATCATGTGAATTCAGCTGCTTTAATTGATTTATGAGGGGCTTCTTCTAGCATGATTTAAGATTATTCATTTGAAGTGGTGAACAGTGTTTTTGGTGTCACCAAGCTTCAACAAAAATATTTGGACAAAAATGCCCCAAGATAAAAAACTTCAAAGGCATCCTAAAATAATGCATCAAATAGGCAGGGGTATTTTCGTCAATTTAACAGTGTTTTTTTAGTTGTTAATTTTTTTGTGTTGTTTTTTTTTAATTAGTACTTCACAATAAGCTAACAATAATGTGATTCAATTTCTTTATTTTTAAACATATTCAAAACATCTTAAGAGGCGTGTAATGCCGGTTATAAAAAAAGTCTTTCGCATGCTGATAATAATATGATTAAATTAGTTGTCAAATAATTTTTTTTAACTAACAATATTATCTACACTAAAGGAGAGGGGGGTGGGCTTAGTCTCACAATGAGATAACAATAATGTGATTCAATCAGTTGTTCATTCAATTTTATTTTCTCTATTTTTAAACACGTTCAAAACATCTTAAGAAACATGTAATGCTGGTTATAAAAAAAAGTATTTCGCACGCGAATAACAATGTAATTAAATTAGTTGTCAAATGATTGTTTTTTTATTTTATTTGAAGAAACGATATTATCTATACACTAAGGGAAAGGGGGTGGGCATAGCCTCACAATAGGTTAGCAATAATGTGATTCAATCAATTGTTCATTAAATATTATTTTGTCTATTCTTATTTGTAAATTCTATAGAGACTGATTTTATTATGTGAATTCAGTTGCTTGAGTTGGTTATGAGGGGTTTCTTTTAGCATGATTTAAGATTATTCATTTACTTCAAATATTTGACTTTTTTGTTGTTAATTTATGCATATAAATACATTTAAAACGTGTAAATCATCTATAACATGTCATAATTTAAAAAATGTATTTCACAGACATGTGAACGCGTGCAGGAAGGTTAGTTTGAATAATGCATGTTGATAGTATGGACCCATTCTTGCCTTTCGGTGCATGGCAGGGTATGGCACAATGTCGTGGTCGGCTCAAATACCAACGGTTGTGGCACACTGACCCATACCACATTAAACAGGATTGATACATATTGGTAATGGTGAGATCGATGACTATTCGAACTTTTCTATTTAGTTCGAAAAATGGTAAACACGTATTCTTCTGCATAAATTTTGATTGTTCATGATTTATTTAATTTGATAGTTAGAAATAAAGATAGGTATTTGAGAAATTAAAAAAGTTGTGTAAAAATCATTTTCTTTTAGTTTTACAACATATGTGATTAATCATCTCTGTTTTTTTTTTTTTTTTTTTGGTTAAATAATTCAATTTGATAACTAAAAAGAATGTTAAAAACTAAAAATAGTGTGAAAACCACATATTTTTTTAAAACCAAAATCATGCATGGTAAATTTGCAATATATCACTATTCAATTTCATACTTTGTGCACTTATTTGGAAAATGAATATTTAAAGACCAAGAGTACTTTCAAATTTTTTTTTTAATAATCGATATTATTTATACTAAAAAAAAAAATAGAATGAACTTTGATAAAAGTGTTTATATTGTTAAATATTTAGAAGTGCTTTTGTATTGAACTTCTTTCCTAAGGTATTTGACTGACTCTTTAGCTTGAGTATAATCCTACTAATCCTGATCGGAAACAGGTTGATTAACAACGTACACGTAAACGTCGATTCTAGTTGTTAGTTGTTTTGAATTGAATTATAAAATTATCGGAGAAGTTATTGTGCGTGATAGTTACATCACTATATGTTGCATATATACCTGTATTAATACAATATATCATGTTTATGACATCTCAATGATATCGTCCATCCGTACTGTATATAACACATATATTAATATGGATAATATATAATTGCATTCTAATAAAGATTAAAAACTTGAATAATTGCGGTTCTAAAATTTATACGATGAATATATGTTATTTACAACAAGTGAGATATGTGTGTTCTTTCATGAAGACAAGTATTATCCTATTAATAACAATTTAACACTAATTTATGTGTCACATTGAAAATTCCTTATATGCTGAAAATTCCTTATACGCCGAAAAGAAATGCTAGGGAGACTTTCTCAAAAATAGGATTTTTCATCACCTCACGTTTTTAGCACAATTCTCATGCCAACATTATGAAATATTATTCCAGAAACATGAGGTGACGAAAAGTCTATAGAGAGGCTAACTTTGAGAGAGTCTCAGTAACTAAAACCTTATTAATTAGATTAAACAAGAAAAAACAATGGGCAGTTAAAATAAAGGGTAATACTAGGAAAACTAAATTTATAGATAAAATTTGTAAATTAAATGATGTGTCACCAATAAGAAATAAGCACGTTTGTCAATGCTTAAGTAATAATCCAATCATCAACTTTCATGTCATTTAGTTTATAAATTTTATCTACAAATCTAATCTCTCTAACATTATCCTAAAATAAATATGACAAACAATATTCCCTTGTGTGTTTTTCTCTTTTTTTTTTTTTTTCTGTGTTGCGTGAAGATTGGGTGTTCATCAATTTATAACCATTTAACCAACACATCTTTCAACGGGCTCTGCTTGTCGTTTATACTGCATGCATGCAGAATTCACATCGAGTCTCGGTTATCTTTCTGCATGCGTTCAGGCCATTCAAACAAGTATTAATTTTGTACACAGAAAATTACAACGCCCCACTCCTATTTCCCCCTGTATAAACTCCACATCTCACCTACTCACACAGCATCTAGTAAAAGCACCACCAAATTATTAAACCATCCTTTGACTTTTGTACGCAAAAGCTATGGCTAGTCCTAAGGTGGTTTGTGTTTTCTTAATGTGGATAGTGCTGGCTGCACCCTTGATCACTGGAGCAGCACTCACATGTGGCCAGATTAAAGGCGGTCTTGCGCCTTGCCTGGCCTACCTCCAGAATGGTGGCTCCCCCACTCCGGGCTGCTGCAGGGGCATCAAAGGCCTGGCCAGCTCAGCCACGACCACAGCTGATCGACAGAATGCTTGCAAATGCTTGAAAACAGTTGCTGCCCAAATCAAAACTATTAAACAAGCCAACGCGGCTAAACTCCCTTCCTTATGTGGCGTCAACATTCCCTACAAGATCAGCACCTCTACTAACTGCGCTGGGTAAATTTGTTCATCAAATGATGTGCTAATTACTTTTCGTTATTTAAAATGAGCGTACAAATTTGATAATACTAGCATATTTTATTTTGTAATACACTAAGCCTTTAAATATAAATATTTTTTTCCCTTTGTTTTGGTTACTAAAAGTAATTTTTTCGTTATTTGCAGTGTGAAGTGAAGATCAGGTCGATCTGGATGAGCATCTAGCTAGATAATAGTATAACTAATATGATAGTAGTAGGTAGCTAGTCTACCATAAGAATAAGGGATGAGTATTGAGTCGTTATGAGCTCTTTTTCCTTTATTGCATGTCACCGATATGAGTTAGTTGTCCTTGTATGTGATGATGACTCTTATCATCTTTATCAAGGTATCTATATATTCTACTTAAATATTTTATTTAATCTCATTAGTTTTCTTTTAATTAATTCGCCCCCCACCTCCCTCCCTCCTTAAAAAATAAGGTTCTAAAAGACGCTAGGCGTTAGTTGAGCAGCGTCTAGCGGCTAGGCGGGAGCCTAGGTGGACTAGGCGGATTTAATTAAATCTATTATATTTCGTATAAATAAGTGCATTTATACTTAAAATATATATAATTTCATCATAAGCTACAAAATATAATGACATATATATGATGAGCTATTGGAACATAATGAAAACATGAGAAACAAGCATATAATGTGTGTTCATTTAAGTATTCGACAAGTCTCTTACAATTTATTAAAATAATAAAATGCGAAATGAAAGTTATCTATTTTCTGTCTAAGTGAGTCGCAATCTAGACGGGTTTTGGCGGGCTAGGCGGGTGTCTTAGTAGGTCTAGGCGCCGTTTCTTAATTTTCAAACGCCTAGGCATTAATTGGGACGGTAACTAGCCGTTTAGCACATAGACGGGGATTTTTAGAATAGTGTTCAAGAATAATCTTTGATCTTGTTTCAAGACTCAATTCCCATACTAATGATGTATGTGACAAATTATTTCCCGACGCAAAAGAAAAAAAAACGAAGAGTAAACCTGAAGAAATTTGGGATTTTGCCAAATAACCAATTAGCAATATGGGAAATAGCCCAACCTCTTATAAGCCTATGCAAGGTCCATTCTTCCATCAATGTGGTGTAAGATATATACATAAATACATATATATATATATATATATATATATATATCAATGTTATTAACCACAAGTCTGCCAATTGAATCACCACAAATCAAGAACAGACTAAACACTCACCAATAAACATGTTTATGAAAAATCGATACATATGCAAAAACACTAACCTGCATAGCCCGGTATAGAAGACGAAACCATTGCAGCTTGTTGATCTAATAATCTTCTCCTCTTTTTGCCAACACAAATGTTCTTCAAACAATAGGTATTTGAAACACAAATGCCCCCTCACGTGTGGTGAATTTTTGGACCTAACACGTGGACAACACAACAGGGTGACGTGGAGCACATGTGGCTGTTTGACTTCATACGTGGGACAATTTGCTTTGATACATGAAGAAAATTGGGGTTCCACCTAGTGGCAAAGTCAGGATTTGCCGAGGGGAGGGGCGAAATTCAAAAGAGTGCAAGGTTTGCCTTCACATTGGAGAGTGCAAAGTTTTAAGTCAATATTCATAATAGAAAACAGTCTCTTCACCAAAACGGTTGTAAGCAGTAATATCAAAGACATGTAAGAAGTTTAAATTAGTTAGGATTAGATTCTAAAATACATTAGACGCTAGTCAGATAGTGGATTGGGGCCTAGCAGGTAGGCACCTAGACGAGATTTAGATAGGAGTCTAGATGGATTTGAATGAATTTAAAATAAGCATTAAAGAATATTTACATTATTTTTTAAAAATTAATACAATATTTATAAATAATGTAAGAGTTTAAGATAAATACATTAGGGTCTTAAAAAGAGGAAAAAAAAAGCATACATGAATAATAATAAAAGAGAAATAGGTTAACAAACCACCAAAAAAAGGTGGGGTCAGAAGAGAAAAGAAAGAGGGATAATACATGGATCCTGACCTGTCAGGATCTAGTATATTGAACTTGTTATGTGGCACAATACACCTGCCCTTGTAAAATCCCAAACACAACCTTGCATTATCTATTCTAATATCCAAACATACCCTATTCTACTAACCAAACATCATTCTTCTCTCTAATTGGAGATTCCCCAAGCTAAACGAGCAATCATCTCCGCCAACCAACCCTGTTTCCTCCTCTGTCAAACCCCCCGCGTGTTCTCCACCATTCATTGAACCTCGTATCTTCCTCCAACTTCTCTCCTCCGTCAACCCCACCGCCGTCTCCTTCTCCAACCTCTCTTCTCCGTCAGCACCACTATCCCACCCATATACCAACCTTTCATCCCATTATCCCAAGCCAGCATCCTCTGCCACCCCCTGCGAGACTGCCCTGACAAAATCAAGAAGGACTTCAAATTGAAGTTTCTCGGTTAGGAACTCGATGTCGGCTTATCGAGTAAGCTTGAAGCTTGCACATGATACCGAAGTTGACGAGGCCATGGGTTGGGGTTCATGATGGTTGAAGTATGATAGGACTTCTCATTTTTACGAGAGCAGAAGGGTTGAACTAGCGCTCCTAGATATGTTTGCCGGCGAAGGGAGGGGCGGCTGCCACTCCTCGCCCTCACGTAGCTTCGCCTATAGTTCTACCGTAAAATCAATTAGCAATATGGGAAGTAGCCAAACCTCTTATAAGCTTATGCAATGTCCTTTCTCCCATTAATGCGGAACTCATTCTTAACAAAAACTCCTACTTATAATTCTGTCAATACTCTATACAATCAGATGAAACTTCATAATCTCTCTTCTAAATTTTGTTCAAGTTAAAGTTAAAAAGTGAGTTATTCATGAATCACCTACCAAACCCGGCCGTCATGGTAGAAAGGATGAAATTCATCCTTCTATTTTTAATTTGAAAAATATTATAAGATGGACATTCACTTAATGCATATTGAATCTAATGAGTTATGAAATTCATTCAAATCTAAACACCAAACAAAGCCTTAGAGGTTATGAAATAGAATTGAGTTGTTAGATCTTGAATATTTAATTACTGATCAAGAATTCCAAGATCTAACAACTCAATTCTATTTCATAACCTCTAAGGCTTTGTTTGGTGTTTAGATGTCCAAACGAGGCCTTATGTTATAAAATAGAATTTAATTGTTAGATCATAGTTATTGAATTATTGATCAAGAATAGCGGCTAAAACTCCTTGTGTATAGTAAACAACGAAGCTACTCCTCTAGAGTGGCTTTCATTGGCAAATAGCTTTAAAATTGAAAACTTGCTCGGATTTACAATAAAATAAAAGATGGCTTTTAATCTAAACGATAACCAATTGAGTGACACAATATCGAAGCTTAACAATTAAGCAACGAATAAAAGGAAGAGCTAATTAGATAGATAGCTAGTGAGCAAGTCATGGATCAGCTAGCTAGAGATTAATCCATCGAGAGATTTGGTCCACAAGTTCTTTTTTTTTTTTAAGCTGGTTTTGGACAAAACATAAACAATGAGAGGGACTCTGATGTACTCGCATGTCCACAAGGAAGACGGAATAGAAACCAATTATGCACTATTGGCCATTAATATCAAGGGACCCCGACCTTAATTGTGTACCTAACTAGGTGCCGGCAACCGAGATTGTGGAAGGCGAAATATTGTTTGGGGTACGACAAATTTTGTTTTCTTTTCATTTATACTATGTTTTTGTACAATATTTTCATATCATTTTAGGTGACATTTAATGTAGACATCCACATCATTTGATCAATTAATCATATTTTTAAATTTAGTTCATTAATTAATAAACTAATAATTAAATGATGATTGTGATATAAAAAGAGTCTTTCTCCTTCATTTCTTTGGGTTTTGCAAATTTTTCAAATAATGTGATTGTCCACATCAGATGTCACTTAAAATAATATAAAAACATGATATGAATAACATTACTTTTTCTTTTCAGCCAACTGGGAAGACATTATCCAAGGTTAATATTTTGTAATTACCTGGTTTTACCCATGCACGACATATATAGTGAAGATCTTGCACGATTTTATGCATTAATTGTTTCAATCAAGGGCAATATTTTTGTGAACCACCGACAACTGGCTATGAAATAATATTAAATTGACAGAAGTTAAATGTTGTTTTTGACGTGTTTGTATTTGATTTGTCGGTACAATGAAATTCACATGAAATTGGTATAAAATTGACGCCAAATTGAAAAAAAGTTTAGATTCCACCATAAGATAAATTGACAATATGTGGAGTAACTCAATTTACTTATAAGCCAATGTAAGGTCGCTCCTCCCATCAATGTGAAATTCATTCTAAACAAGCCCCCCCACGTATAGTGAATTTTCAAGCCTAATACGTGGATAACAGAAATAGGGTAACGTGAAGCACGTGTGATCGTTAGGCTTCACGCGCGGAACAATCTTCTCTCATACCATAAAGAAAGTTAAGATTCTACTATAAAACCAACTGATAATGAAATCTCTAATTTCATCAACATGAGATTCGTTCTCAACAAATGAATTAAGTAGGATGAATGGTAAAGTTACAGAAACTTCGTCAAATCTGGAACTTATCTTAGGGCTTTCGCCAATCATATAATTAAATACTTTCTCTTTCACGTGGTGCTAAATGGCGGATCATTTATGTGATTAGGTTAATAAGTTTGAATTTGAGCTTAAAGAGCCTTAAGGGATTCAACTGTAATAAAAAATTAGATCATGGTAGCCACCAAAAGCATTAATTTCATCACACCCACCAACTAACTCCTCCCAACTCCTACCAGACATACATGCCTTTTTTCTTCTGTGGTTCAGTTCACTTTAAGTAATATGTTTCTCACCATACTAGCCGACCACGTATGAGACTTACTAGCAAGAAGATATATCAAAGAAAATACACGGGTGCTCATGTATAATTTTACACTTGTAAGTGGAATGTTTTGGTTATATTTAACTTGTTTAGATAATGAATTTAAAATTAAATTGTTATGATCACGCAATTGTATGACTTAGCCCCATATATACCCTACATTTTAAAATAGAGTGTTGTTGTATAAAAAAGAGATCACTTTGCACTGTAAACAAATCATAATTTGAACACGTAAACGTGGCCGCAAAAGTTGTTGACCACTATACCCTTAGTTCAACTATTCTTTCTTAATTTTTCTCTATATAAGCACCACACCATAGTGCCTTTATAACTCACTGGCTACTCGAGTTTTCAAATCAAGTTCTTTCATATCCATTTTTCATACACATATTTGGTAATCCACAGCCCCTTTAAGTCATTAATTATGGCTAGCTCTGCAGTGACCAAGCTTGCTTTGGTGGTGGCCTTGTGCATGGCGGTGAGCGTTGCTCATGCCATAACATGTGGCCAAGTGACCAGCAACCTTGGGGCATGCATTGGCTACGTGAAGAATGGCGGAGTTGTCCCTCCAGCTTGCTGCAATGGAATCAGAACCGTTAACGGCTTGGCCAGGACCACCGCTGACCGCCAGACTACTTGCAACTGCCTGAAGAGTCTTGCCGGCAGCATCAAAGGCGTTAACCCTAACAATGCAGCAACGCTTCCTGGAAAGTGTGGAGTCAACGTCCCCTTCAAGATCAGCACCTCCACCAACTGCGCCACGTAAGCATCACAAAACCCTAATTCCCGTTGAATGTCAAACCATTAGATCTTTGATCTAAGTTGAACTCCATAAACCTGAAAAAAATGCATACATCGTTGCTAATTGTTTTTGTTTTGGCTAAGGCATCTTCCTCAAGAAGAACAATATAATTTATTGATTTTTGTGTTTTGTTGTTGTGTGATTGCAGCGTGAAGTAAGCGATGGGAGATGATCAATTTCCGGCCGCAGATAATGTTTAGTGAAAATAAAACGTGCTTGTGCGATTCGGCTACAAGGGATTCCTCATGAGGGAATCGTTTAAGTTGTTCTAGTACTTCTATATCATCTGCTAGGTCATAAATATTAATTATAATACCCGTCCATGTTGAATTAATTAATAATATTTCAGTTTAAGGAATGTTGGCCTCTTTTTGCTATTCCATTTTACTTACTTTAATCCCTCTTCCTCCCATCAGAAACTAAACAAAAAATGAAACGGAAAGAGAAAAAAGGAAGCGAAATTAGCATAAACAACCGCCGGATTGAATTTTTCACCAATAACTCGTTAATTATAAGATGGGTTTAGTTAAAATAGTTGTGGAAAAGAAAGGAAAGAAAGATGCAATAATAGAACAATTCTTGTCCTAGTGTACAGTACAAGAATAGTTGTATTCGAGAAAAACTCATGTCGTATGTGGGACGGTAAATATGAATCAGTGAACAATATCGCATGATATTATTATTCCACGAATTATTAATGAAGACGTATTGATTAAAAAAAAATTTAACCAAACACTTCTGGTACTGTTTATTTTAACGAAAAACTACATTTTTACTCTAAAAAATCAATCTTAATACGATTAACTTACAAGCTGCTTATGGTTGTTGAGCCAGCTATTGTTATATAATAAAATTGGTGATATACATATAATGCTTTTAGTTGAGAAAAATGAACTACTTTGGGGTCCTAATCCTGGTGGCGCTTTCTTTGTCAAGTGAGCTACTTGGTTACAAAAGTACCCATACCTAAGCTCCCTTTAGAGCTAGGGTTCAAGATACGGGTAGAAACATAGTATACTACACAAAACTAAAATCTTCTGCTGCCTCCGGGTAGACTTAAAACAAGAGCAAGAATTGCTAATTTTCATCTTAATACTGATCTTACTTCACTTTATGCCTCCAGGAAGAGCAAACTGGCTTGAGTGCTGCTAAACCCACCTAATCTGCTTTTTTCTATCTATATTATAAAGGAAAACTAATGAAAATGGTTTGAAAACTTTGAGTTTTAACGAAAATGACAAAAAAGTGTTGTAAGTGAATAGTGTACTAGGACTGACTTCTTAGAAAAAATGTTGTTTTTTGTTAAAATGAACAGTATCAGGAGTGTTTGGTTAAAATTCTCATATTATTATCTCAGTCACCATAAAAAGTTAAAAATTTAAAATGTTATCTCCACGGAATCCCTTTCTCCACCCACTATACTATTCCTAATTAACTCCTAATATTATCCAAAGTCTTTTTTAATTTTCAGAAGAAGGATTGTCAATATGTTTTCAAAACGAACCAGCGATCTCTTCTTTAGTTGCAGTACCACACCTCGATTACCCTAGCCGCACCAACACGTACGCCTCAAAACGCCACTCACCCCCGTCAACAACCAAACTTTGAAACCTGGTAAAGGTTCAGATCAAAAAATTTGCTCTCTACACGTCCTGTGCCGATCGTTCCTCACGGCGAGCATCTCCTCTCTCTGCTACCTTGTTCTTCGAACGTGTGGCTTCAAACTGGTCAGCCAGGGTCTTTTCTCTTGCCTTTTCACATGTACTTTTTATGTAATGACCTCAAATTCACTATTTGAAAATATTATAATTTTTTATTATTATTTTCCAAGTTCCACCTAAAAAGAAAACTAAAAAAAAAAAAAAATGAAAAACAGTTAACAAACAATTTTAAAACAGGTTTCATTTCTTTTCTAAATTGAAAAGAACTAAACCTAAAAATTAAATGGTTAACAAATGAGACCTTAGTTAGTATAGTCCAGTCGTTATTACGTACCTTTGGTAAGCATAATACAAGGATTTCCAGCATGATAATGCTTCTCATGTCCTTCCCCAAATTATAAAGTCCTTCCCCAAATTATAATGTCCATCCCCAAATTTGTACAAGGAATTTGATTCTCCCTTGATGGCTTTTTTACACGAGAGGCGTGAATTTCGTTTTATGAAACTTATCTTAGGGTTTTCGCCAATCATATAATTAAGTACTTTCTCGTTCACGTAGGTGGTAAGTGACGGATCATTTATGTGATTAGGCTAATACGCTTAAATTTGTGCTTAAGAGCATTTAAGGAACTCAACTGCAATTACAAATTAGAGCATGGTACGTACCAAAAGCATTAATTTCATCACAACCACCAACTAACTCCCTCTCCCTCCCAACTCCTACCAGACGTACATGCATGCCTTTTTTCTTCTGTAGTTCAGTTCACATAAAGTAATATATGTTTCTCACTATACTAGCCGACCACGCATGAGACTTAGTAGCAAGAAGATTTATCAAATAAAATACACGGTTGTTTATGTATAATTTTTCACTTGTAAGTGGAATGTTTTGATTAGGTTCGATTCTCTTAGATAACAAGTTTTAAAATCAAATTACTATGACCGCCCATTGTATGACTTACCCCAACTATCCCCTACGTTTTAAAATAGAGTATCGTTGCATAAAAGAGAAATCATTTTTCATTGTATACAAATCATAATTTGATATATGTTCCGACGAGTGTTCAATAACTTTAAAATGTAAGGAGTTCAAATTAATATTTCATGGTGATATTGATGTAACAAGTAATTAAACACGTAAACGTGGCCACAAAAGTTGTTGACATCTATACCCTTAGTTCAACTATTCTTTCTTAATTTTTCTCTATATAAGCACCACACCATAGTGCCTTTAGAACTCACTAGCTACTCGAGTTTTCAAATCAAGTTCTTTCATATCCATTTTTCATACACATATTTGGTAATCTACAGCCTCTTTAAGTCATTAATTATGGCTAGCTCTGCAGTGACCAAGCTTGCTTTGGTGGTGGCCTTGAGCATGGCGGTGAGCGTTGCTCATGCCATAACATGTGGCCAAGTGACCAGCAGCCTTGCGCCATGCATTAACTACGCGAAGGGGGGGCGGAGTTGTCCCTCCAGCTTGCTGCAATGGAATCAGAACCATTAACGGCATCGCCAGGACCACCGCTGACCGCCAGGCTGCTTGCAACTGCCTGAAGAATCTTGCCGGCAGCATCAGAGGTGTTAACCCTAACAATGCAGCAGCGCTTCCTGGAAAGTGTGGAGTCAACGTCCCCTACAAGATCAGCACCTCCACCAACTGCGCCACGTAAGCATCACAAAACCCTAATTCCTGTTGAATGTCAAACCATTAGATCTTTGATCTAAGTTGAACTCCATAAACCCGAAAAAATGCATACATCGTTGCTAATTGTTTTTGTTTTGGCTAATGCATCTTCCTCAAGAACAAAAATATATTTTATTGATTTTTGTGTGTTCTGTTGTTGTGTGATTGCAGCGTGAAGTAAGCGATGGGAGATTATCAATTTCCGGCCGCAGATAATATTTAGTGAAAATAAAATGTGCTTGTGCGGTCCGGCCACACGGGATTCCTCATGAGGGAATCGTTTAAGTTGTTCTAGTACTACTTCTGTATCATCTACTAGGTCATCAATATTATAATACTCGTCCATATTGAATTAATTAATAATATTTAAGTTTAGGTAATGTTGTTCTCTTTTGCTATTCCATTTTACTACTTCCCTCTTCCTCCCATCAGAAACTAAATAAAAATGAAACGGAAAGAGAAAAAAGGAAGCAAAATTAGCATGAACAACCGCCGGATTGAATTTTTCACCAATAACTCGTTAATTATAAGATGGGTTTAGTTAAAATAGTTATAGAAAAGAATGTTAACTACATTGAAATACCATGTTAACCTATGAATCTATGAAAGATTGAAGAAAGAAACAATGGCAAAAAGATGAACAAGGAAAGAAGATGAAGGAAATGCTCTCTGCATTTATCACAATAGCCGAATACTACTCTACAAAAAATGATCCCTACAACTTCCTTTTTATAGTCATTAGGCCTATTGCAAAAGACCCAAATACCCTCACTAACAACCTCTAACTAACTCAATCATATGGTTATTACTTCCCCCCCCCCCCCCCAAACTAAACTTGGAGTATCCAAGTGTAGTTTGAACTAGCCAGGTATTTGAGATTGATTTGGAACTGCGAGAGCAAGATATCTGCCATGCTTCAAGAATTAACTTGCTGCAAACAAGAAAACACCCACTGACACCTTTGTAACTGCTGACCAAAACCTCTGCTCACCACATTATCATCACACAAGACTACAACTTTTGTTGTTGGTGAAGCCATGATGAAAGCCAACAATCTAGCTTTATTGTTAACATACCCAACAGATTTTCGACTTTGAATTGCGAAGCCATAGTAACACACTCACTGTATATGCAAATTACCCATCCTAAATCTTTACAGAGACTAGCACCAAATCAACCAAGGAGAATGACACTCCAAGAAACCAAATCAACCAAGGAAAATGACACTCCAAGAAATTAAATCAACCAAGGAGATTGACACTCCTGAGATCTTCCTAAATCTTTACAGAGACTAACACCAAGATTAACCAAGGAGAATGACACTCCAAGATTCATAGAAAGAATGACACTTTCTTCTTTAAACCCACAAACTTTAACTCCCAACATATTCTCAAATCCCAGAGAATGATACTCCAAGGAAAGACAACCCCCAAACCAACGCATCAAGATTCTAACCAACATACCCCAAAACTTTACTTCAATCAAATCACGAAATTAAGGCAAAACAAACACCACAGCTTCAAAGAATAGGCATCATACAAAATTAGTAAACAAAATCACCTGATTCACGAAACTCACACCAACAGATCTCCGAATAGCACCGTTTCAGATCGCCAAACGCCTAATCTTCGAGCAACACCTAAACCAGCGGATGACTGAATCTTCAGTTCTTGAGCGAAAAAGCCCAGAAAACACACCAGAGATCAACAACCATTCAAGTCTTGAATCCAAATATCACAAACCAGAACTCCAATTTGGGGAAAAATAAGGCATGGCCATGGATGGCAACAACACGGAGAAGTTGGCCATCAGGTGCTTCGCCTCCATTAAGACCACGCTTAGTGATGAGTTCCAAGGCCAAGTAATCACCTTCAATCACCCTTCCAACATCGTCATCATTCAAGAGAGTTCGAAAGGCAGAAGCTGTCATACTTGGGTTAGGCGGAAGACCCGCTCGATATAAAAATAAAAAAAATGGTATCTTGATCTCAATAGTCTCTGGGCCAGGGAGGAACTGGCGACTAGACGGAGTCAGAGCGGATTGCCAAGAAGTTATTGGACGATCACAGAAGCATTGAAGAAAATCTAATGAAAAACGATGAAAACGATGAAATCTAATGAAAGAAAAACAGAACCACCAGAATCCATGGTGTGAGCCTGGCGGCTTTGATATCATGTTAACTACATTGAAATACCATGTTAACCTATGAATCTATAAAAGATTGAAGAAAGAAACAATGGCAGAGAGATGAACAAGGAAAGAAGATGAAGGAAATGCTCTCTGTATTTATCACAATAGTCGAATACAACTCTACAAAAAATGATCTCTACAACTTCCTTTTTATAGTCATTAGGCCTATTGCAAAAGACCCAAATACCCTCACTAACAACCTCTAACTAACTCAATCATATGATTATTAAAGAAAAGAAAGAAAGATGCAATAATAGAACAACTCTTGTCCTAGTGTACAGTAAAAGAATAGTTGTAATCAAGAAAAACTCCTGTCGTATGTGGGACGGTAAATATGAATCAAAGAACAACATCTCATGATATTATCATTCCACGAATTATTAATGAAGACTTGTGATGTAGTCGAGAGTACTTACATTTTTTGCCACTCAAATACAGTGAAAAATCAAAATATTCAGGTTTTTACTTTGAAGGCCAATTGATTAAAAGCTCCTTATGGTTGTTGAACCTGCTATTGTTATATAATAAAATTTGTGATATACAAACAGTGCTATTAGTTTAGTTGAGAAAAATTAACTACTTTGGGGTCCTAACCCCGTTGGCACTTTCTTTGTCAAGTGAGCTACTTGGTTACAAAAGTACTGATACCTAAGCTCCTTTTAGAGCTAGTGTTCAAAATAAAGGGTGGAACCGTGGTATACTACACAGAGCTAAAATCTTTTGCTAAGCTAATACAATGATTTCCAGAATGATAATGCTTCTCATATCCTTGCTGATGGCTACATATCAAAGTGGCCTAAAGTATCACGCATTGCTCATCATATTCGTTTGGTTTACGACCGGTAGAGAATCCCTTTTGTATGATAAGTTCGGTTTATAGATCCGTTGAGGAAATTCTCTGAAATTTTTCATGTTCCAAAAGAGAAAACATTCCCCAAATTCTAATGCCTTGAATGATAAGCCCTTCGAGAAAATTCAACTTATCACTTGCGATAACTTGTTTGTGGGGCGTGGACCTGACCGTTTGGGGCTGTTAGGCCGCACGCATCTTTTTCTTTACTAATCAGAATTATATAGACCTCATTTTTACGAAATGAAAATGATGAAACAAATCAGGAAGAGAAAAAAATTCTAAAAATTTGGTTCACTTGGGTGAGTAATGCTAGGTAGATTAAATTTACAAACTAAAAGATGTGTCACCAATAAGAAATAAGCACGTTAATAACTATTTAAATAATAATATATTCATCAATATCTTATGTCATTTAGTTTATAAAATGAGTAATGTTAGGGAGACTAAATTTGAAAACAAAATTTTGTAAACTAAATGATATGAAAGTTGAGCGGATTATTACTTAAGTATTGATAAACGTGCTCATTTCCTATTGGTGACATATCATTTAGTTTCAAAATTTTATCTATAAATTTAGTCTCCCTAACATTATTCTTACAAAATTTAGTCTATACATTTAGTATCCTAGCATTATTTCCCAAACAGTGGTATTGACTTAATAGTGAAATCATTTAAGGTTCTCGAAACTCAACCACACACTACAACTCAAAATGTGATTCGATAAGAAATTAAATGAGTAGTGTTCGACCTAAAAAATAAAAGAGTATTGTTATTATCACTATGTAAGTTGTCTATTCCTTGAATTAGTGCAAACACATCTCAAAATCGAGATATATTGTCAGCTGTTAAGGTATTAATTAGTGGTCATTCTTGGTGTGCCAATGAAGCTACTTGGTAATATGGTACGTAACATTAACTCTTTATAAATCTATGCAATGTATTTTCTTCCATTGTATATGTAAGTTTTATTCTCAACACCCTCCTCACATGTGATAAGTGTTTAAGCCAAACATGTGGTCAACACAAATAGGTGACGTGAAGCACGTGCAGCCATTGGGCTTTACATGTGGAACAACTTATTTTGATACCATGAAAAAAAAAATTGAGTTTGTACCATAAAACGAATTGACAATTTTAGGAGTAGCACAACTCCTTATAAACCATACAAAATCCTTTATCCTATCAATGTGGATTTCATTCGTAACATTAAGATCAAATATGAATATTACTTGAGTGGGAATTTGTTTTCCCAACTAGCTTTTTTCTTTCGCTGCTTTCTTTCCCTCACCCAAGGAGGAAGGACTCTCTCACAAACCCGAGCCTTAGTCTCATCTTGCTTTGAGCTCTCTCTCGATTTCTCTGAACTTTGTCACGTTTCATGGCGGTTCTCATCTTATATCTCTCTTCAAGCTTTCTTCCACTCCAACCGTTGTTCCCTGCCGTGGATCCCTGCCCACCGGCCTCTGCTACTCAGCTCATCGGGCGTTTTCTCGATGGATCCCATTTGGAGACATGCTTTGCGTTTGGTTGGCTGTTAAAGTGTAATTTGCAGTAATTGGTTGGATTATAGAGTGCTTAGAGTGCGGATGGTTCACCACTCCCATTTTCCGTTCGTCAATATGGTAAGTTGGTTCTTCCCAGCGATGGTGGCTGTGCAACGGCAGTGTGACTGTTTGGGCGAAGGTGGCTGGTCCCTTTGTTCAGATCTAGGGTTTCTTCCCTTTACGGTTGTTTTGGGCTCTGTTTTTGGGTCCGTCCTTGTATTTCTTTTGGTTTGGGTTGTCTTTGGACTTTCCTAACCTTGTAGTAGTCCTCTTTTTTAATGAAATTAGCTCTGTTTGGCGAAAAATAGAAAGAATATTACTTAATGTGACAATTGATGCATATAATTAATAGTTAATAATGTAAAATTATTAATGAACATAACATATACATATCATTTCGCATCATCTAATACGGATACACAAATGTGGTATAAAAATATAAACCTAATATTTTCCTTTAATTAACGACTGATCATAGGAACTGATGTAATACGTACACCTCGACGATCGCAAAAGGCTTGTCACTCTAGCTTACATTCACCCCATGTCCGATCAATATAATCACAAGACCACGGTTCCAAGTCCCCAAATCAAGTCATTATCTACATCCATTAATCACAGAACTCGATCGTTGTTGATCATTTAGTCATTAATAATGGGCAGCTCTGCAATGACGATTTAGCTTGCTTTCGTGGTGGCCTTGTGCATGGTGGTGAGCGTGAGCGTGCCTATAGTCGATGCGATAACACGTGCACAAGTGTCCCGCAACCTTTCGTGCATAACCTGCGTGAGGAATGGCGGAGCTGTCACTGCATCTTGTTGCAATGGAATTAGAAACCTCAACAACTCTACCAGCAGGAACACTGCTGACCGCCGAATCATTTGCAATTGCCTGAGACAGACTGCTTCCGACTTCCCTGGAGTTAATGTATCCCTAACAGAAGGGCTTCCCGACAAGTGAGGAGTCGATGTCCCGTACAAAATTAGCTCCTCCATCAACTGCGACGATTATGTATAAAAATCCTTAGTACTCTTGTTCGTTGCCTATTGTTATTTATTATTTCTGTGTCTAATACATCACCTTCATGAAAAAAATTATGAATTTGCTATGTTTAATTTGTTGTTGGGTTGCAGTGTGGTCATGTGCTCTCTCTCTCTCTCTCTCTCTCTCTCTTTTTCTTTCAAATTCATGTGTAAGTTATTTGTCCTCGTGTAAAAAGAAGTGTTAAATAACGTGATCTATTTTTTGAAATGTCTGTGAGAAAAGTGTAACTTTTATTCTTGGGGTAAATCAATCAATAAGATTTGTCCCTTCGTGACAAAGGTGCGCATGCTTTGTGGACATACAAATTATTCTTCTTTTTTCCTCAAAAGGAAGGATAGTTGGTGACTTCATCAAAGCAGTCCATTCCTTCAGGGCTTGTGAAAACTTACAGAGGGATTGCAACTTTTCCTAACCATCATCGTGCGATTCACCAAAGTAAGGAATCGAACCTAGGAAGATAAATTATTCTTATATATATATGCCAATTACTTGCTAGGTGATAAGTGAACTAAAAAGGCTCTCAGTAGTAAAATTTCTTAACCGTATAGTTAATTAATAGGAGACTAGAAGATTCACCAACTCAAATTCTCTATTAATAGTCACCTTGTAATACGGTCTAGTGGTATTATTCTTCACTTGTAAGTAAGAGGTTTTAGGTTCGATTCTCGTCAAAAGCGAATTGAACCACATTATCGCTAACCTATTGTGAGGCTAAGTCCACCTCCTCCCCCTAAGTATATATAATATGTTTGGTCAAAAAAAAAAAAAATCTCTACTAATATTCTAGTCAAAAGACTCAGAATATCTCAAAGATATCTCTTCACTTGAAAGTTTTGGACTAAAAGATGTCATGATAGAAAATGCAAGGCGCTAGTCGGGCGGCGGGTTAGCGCCTAGGCGGATTTAGGTAAATTTCTTATATATCTTGTAAATAAATGCAAATTGGCACTTAAAATAATTATACTTGTATGAAATCCATGGATAAGATAATAAAAGAATGATAAAATGCAAAAAGAGTACAAGTCCAAATTTTAAAAACACATTAAGTATATATGTCATATAACCATAGTGAGGAGTATTGTAGGATGACACATGTACAACAAATTCACAATTTAAAACAACATAAAATGGAAAATAGGAGGAAAATAAGGAAATTTGGTAATGTAAGATACTTATTTTTATTATCCTAGAATTTAAGTTGATACACAAAACACCTATTCTATAAAATTAACAAAATTTCAAGGTATAATTAGAACAAATTTCACAAAATATATATATATATATATAATTAAAAAAAATTAAAAAAAATTAAAAACCACCCAACCACCTAGCCCGCCAAGCCCGCCTAGAGCCACCCTGATTTTTCTAGCCGTTTTGCCCAAAATCACCTCGGTTCCAAGGCGCCTAACGCCTAGGCAGCCGCCTAGGGCGTTTTTTAGAACACTGATAGAAAATAGCTCGTCATAATTTTCTTGTATGATTGGTTCATATGGTCAATGGAAATGGTCCTCGTGAACAAGACTAACTAGTCCACATGGTAAATTTGTCAAAAATTAAGAAACACAAATGTGACAGAAGTTGCATACAATTTCTCAGAAAACTTCAGTAACTTGTAAGATGTATATACTCCAATGCAATAACTCAAATTTCAATATTTGGGTCTAAATAGGTGTGGGCTTATATATATATATATAATGGGGCGGAACTAACAACAGCAGGTGGCAAAGCCGTCCATAGAATTTAGAGTGCGGAAGTAAAGCATATAAAAACAGAGTAGCATATCAATATATTGAATTAAAAAGAACTCAGGTTGATTGAAAAGAAACATCCATGGATGACTGATAATAACATGGAAGGAAAGAATTAAATTAATTATAGAAGATAATTCCATGAAAATAATGAATTAAATGTAATGATGCAAATATATTTTGAAAATAAGTTTTATTGAAAACTTACTGCAATGCAGATTACAAACAGGTGTTGCCTAATGGCAGATGAAACAAGTAAACAAGGTGGAGCTCGCAAGCATCCTGAATAATATGTATTACAAGGGTTTGGAAAATAATCTTTGTCCTTTGTGGATAAGCATATAGATGTATTCTTGAAAAAAAAACTTGTTTTTCTTCTGAATATGAGTCCTTCTTATATAGAGCCAGAAGAATGATTGAGGCTTGCAAAATAGATCCGGGAATCCCGCTGTCCTCTGAAGAAAGCTGGTAAAGCTGGCTAAATGATGAAAGGTGACTGTGTAATCACGTTGTTTCTTTTTCAAAAGTTGAATGAATAGTGAAGATGCTTTGATTCTTTTACAAAAGTTAAATGAATAGTGAAGATGCTTTGCTTTTCACTGTTGCATAATAATTTTTCTTGAGGAAATGATGGTAGCTACTGCTGAAGATGCTATTGGCTGGTACAATCACATGGGCAAATAATGCAGTTCAATAATCAAACGGATCTTGAGCATCTTGAAGCTCCACTTGATCTGCCCAATTGGCTGGAAGCTGAGAAGAGGCATCAGAATTATCAGAGTCTGAGTCTGAACCCTTCCTCTTTTGTAGCATTGCTGCTTTAGCCATGAGCTGTTGAGCCAAGTCCAGAAGTTGGGTAGTCTTAGAAGATTTTTCTTTCTTTGAGCTGGAGGATTTAGCTGACTTGGTCTTTCCTTTGACGGAGGAAGATGGACTAATGTCAGAAAGGGATTGAACTGGTTCCTGAGCTTTTGGGAGTTCAGGAAATTGTTGCGTATTTGGCAAGGCCTGTGAAGAGGATGTAGGAATTGCTGGAGTAGAACTCTGAGGAAATTCTGCATGGGCTAGATCAATAATTTTTTGGTGGTTGAATTTGTCCCACCATTTTACCTATCGGGCCCTGTAAATTCCTCTATTGTCTAACTGGAAATTCCATTTTAAGATCCATGAAACTTTATACTTGGCCATGAATAAAGAGAATAGGGAAATCCTGTTGTCAAAACGGCTGCGGTCAAAACCAGTCTTGAAATTATTGTTTAATGCTTGACGAAGGTCATCCGGAACAAGAGAAATATTTGGGCCATGAGTAGCCCACCAATCTGGAAACCATGCTGGAAAACGAAGTCTGAAACTTTTATCAAAGGTCACGAACCAAGAATGACTAAAATCTTCCGTCTGATGAAGAAAAATATTAGTCCAAGCTTGAATGTAATCATAATAATTATAATTGTTGTTTGGTATGAGAACATGCTGGGTGTGAAGGGGTTAGGTATGATAAAGGGGAATGCCCCAATCTTGCTCAGCTAGGAATTTTCCAATATGAAGTGAATGGTATAGAATTTTGTTTTGATGAGTGGTGTTGTAGATTGGCTTAATAGCAATGCTTTCAGTCTCAGAAAGAATGGCCTGGTAATATTTGAGGCTTTTATATGGGGTTGCTGGGAGATAATGATGATTCGGGGGCAAAAGCAGTCTAGCAATGCGTTCTGGAGGTTGATTTTTATCAATGTCAAGAGGTATGCACAAAAGCTTTTCAGTAATGGAGTTCTAAGAATATGGTGATGTTTTAGCAAAGTTAGATGGTTTTGGATTGGACGGTGAAGGTGATCGGACTGAAGAGTAAGGATCATAAGGAGTAGCTAATGCTGTTTGGTAATTTGGTCGGATATTTCCTACCGTGGATCCTAATGGAGTGAATCTGTTTGTAATGGTGAGGGCCGATGAAGAGTCGGGAATAGACTCT
This sequence comes from Pyrus communis, assembly GCF_963583255.1. Classification (NCBI taxonomy): domain Eukaryota; kingdom Viridiplantae; phylum Streptophyta; class Magnoliopsida; order Rosales; family Rosaceae; genus Pyrus; species Pyrus communis. The sequence goes on along the minus strand of NC_084811.1, from coordinate 4,691,024 downwards.
TGTTTTACTGGTGCTGGGGTTTGGGAAAGGGTGGCTGGGAGCCTTCGTTGCTGAGTAGGATTAGTAGTCATTTTTCCCCTGCAAAAATTCTCTGGTCAGAAAATCTGGTATGCAATTCTAGCTGCCTTTAATATATTCAATTTCAAAATCAAAAATACTTAATATAGCTTGCCAGCATGCGAAAATTTGTTTTGATGCAATGTTTTGAACATCTTTTTGTAAAACATGTTTTGCAGATTTGCAATCAACACGAACTAAAAATTTTTGATTTAATAAATCATCTTGGAATTTGCTAATGCATAATACAATTGATAAAATCTTTTTTTTAATAGTACTATAGTTACGTTGAGCCGGATTCCAAATTCCTAAATGGAAACGAACAATTTGTTCAGGAGATTCGGAAGAAGTTTTCTGTTTGAGGATACCTCCATAACCGATATCGGATGCGTCAGTCTCGACTATTTTGAGAGAGTCGGGAGTTGGAATGTCAAGGCAAGGCAAAGTCTTGACATCATTTTTTATCTGTTTGACAATGGAAGTATGATTTTGAGACCATGATGGAAGATTCTCCTTGAGACGATCAAACAAAGGTTTACATTGTTGACGAAGATGAGGATAAAACTCTGAAACATAATTGAGAGATCCAAGGAATCTTTGAAGCTGGGTTTTATCAATAATTTGATCTGAAAATTTATCAGCAAATTGAGTGACTCAATCAATTGGTTAAATGGTAGACCTGTAAATATGGTAACCAAAAAATCTAACTTTGGTTTGAAATAACTTAATCTTAGATGCCGAGACGACTAACCCATTAGACCTAATGATCCTAACAAATGCATGCAAATGCTTCCAATGCTCTTCTATTGATTTTGAGAAAATTAATACATCATCAATATAAACAATCGAAAAATGGCTGTATTGATTAAAAATCTCATTCATGATATTTTGAAATTCACTTGGTGCGTTTTTCAAGCCGAAGGGCATTACATTCCACTCACAGTGTCCGAAAGGAGTTACAAAAACAGTTTTTTACTTATCAGATTCATGAATTTGGATTTTCCAAAAGCCTGATTTCATATTAAATTTGGAAAAAAACAGTTGCTTGAGAAAGTATTTTTATCAAATCTCTTTTGTTAGGAATTGGATATCGGATCCATTCTAAAACATCATTCCAGGGTTTGTAGTTAATAACTAATCGTGGAACACCGCGTTCTAATTCTGCATTTTTCTGGACGTAAAAAGCAGGGCAAGACCAAGGAGATTTGCTTTTACGGATAATTCCTTTTTCTAAAAGTTGATTAATTTCGGTTTTACAAAACTCTAAAACTTCTTGATTCATTTGAATCGGTCGTGCTTTTGTGGGGATTTTTGACTCAATAAAATATTTAATATATGGTAGTTTAACAATATGCTGTTTTCTGTGCCAAAAAGCATTTGGAAGATCGAAACAAATTTCTTTAGTAAGCTTATCAGAAAACTGGCGAATAGAATCTAATAAAGATTTGTTTGTTAACTGTTCTTCAATTCTTTTGTGAAGAATTTCTTCCTGTAAAAAAGCAATTTGTTGGGATTTTGCAGTAATCTGATTGAGAGTTTTTGAGACACTATCCTTTTGAAGTTGTTTTAACTTTTTAAGATCTGTTTCTATGCAAAATTCAAAAGTAATTTTTTGGCCAAAAACCTTAGTTGTAATACAGTTATGATGAACTTTGAAAGGATAAATTAATGCGATGAAAGGGAGTCCCAAAATGACTGGATCAGAAATATTTTTAATTAAAACGAATGGAGTTTTAAAACAAATATTTTGTTGACAAACATGGGCTTTGGGAATTTCATATTTTAACTTCATTGGAGACTGGTTTGCCGCGCTAAGTACTTCGGTAGACTTGTGATAATACTTAGTAGGTATTAACCCTTCTTCAATACAATTCAAATCTGCGCCGGAATCAATTAAAGCTATGGTTTCTAAAGAAAAATCTTCGATTATTATCTTGATTTTAGAATACCATTTTCTGATTCTGATTTTGTCTAAAAGACTTAAAACAAATTCTTTTAAAGAAGAAGTTTTGCTTGATTGGGCATCGGAATCGGAATGTGAAGAAGAATTGCCCTGTTCTTCTACAAGTGCTTGTGTGCGTACTCTACTGAGTTGTGAACGAATTTCGGTATTTTCGGATTTTAAAAACTTAATTTCTGATTTAATTTGATTAATTTCTTTTTGTAAATCCTTGATGGTTAAATCCTTTTTTGGTTTATTAAACCGTTCCAAAGTGGTGTTGAGAGAAATCTTTTGAGAAGAAGTTTGACTAGTGCCAGGTTCATGAGGAGAAATCAAATTTTTGAGTTTTTTCAAATAAAAAGATTTTAAATCAGGGTCATCGACTTTACTAATTAATTCCATTAAAAATTCTTCTTGTTCTTCTTGCTTATTAAGCACTGAAATTTTATTACAACAAGTGTCCGTGCACTCAAACTTAATGTTTGGCGAGGAGACGTCGCTAGAACTGCTAGAGTCGGAGACGGAAAAATCGGGATTTTTATCAAATTGACTAGAGTCGGTATTTCTAATTTCTAAAGTCTGAATAAGTTGAACCTTTTCTTCTTCAGAGATTTTTAGTTGGTTAATAACCTTTTTAACTCTACATTCATTTGCATAATGACCAAATTTGCTACATTTGTAACATTTTCCCTTTATATTTTGAAAATCCTTTTTAGGCTTTCGAAAAGGTTTTTTGTTTGGAGATGGTTTTTCATAAAATTTATTTGTTTGAAAAGGTTTGTTAGAAGATCTTTTGTTTTTATAAAATCTGGATTGATATTTAGAAAATTTGCTGGTTTATTGGGCTTTTTTCTTTTTACTCGAAGGAGCAATCGGAGGTAAACCATATTGTTCACAAAATATTCCAAATTCGTATTTAGCAATAGATTTATCTTTATTAATTTGTTTTGAAATCTTCATGTCAATACACATTTTCAATCCTTCATTTTGTATAACATTAACTATGTTACCATAAGTAAGGGTATCATAAGGTATGACACCTTCTTCATTTACTAAAACATTTCAGATTTTGTGAGCAAAAAGATTTGTTAAACCATTGATAAATTTTTCTTTCCAAAAGGGTTGATTACTATCTTCCCGAAGCATAACTCTGGATATGAAAATATCTTTATACCATCTGAAATCACTTAAGGTTGGACACCTTAAATTACTCAGTTGGTCGTGAATACTAGTAGTAACGTTGTTGGGTGTTCCTATAAAGTGTTCTATAATCGTATAAAGTAAAGTATTTACTCCGTCGGGTATTCCTTTTCCTATCGTTTCGTCAAAAATGGGAAGTCTTTCCTCATCTTTTTTGACCGCAAAGCGTATTTCATCTCTCGACTGAGAAGTTAAGTGCTTCTCCCACCAAGAAAGAAGCATTCCACTGAAACCAGTGACGAGAAGATCAACGATTTGTGTTTGTGTAAAATTGTGATTTGAAATGTAGCTATTAGCAACCATGGACATGTGTTGAAGTTTGTTCAAAAGTTCTTGTTCTGACAATCCATCTATATTCCATTCATAGAGTTTGTCAGCAGAGACTGAAAATTGATTTTGAATATTTCGTTCTTCAAATTGAAGGTCAGGAGGAGTTGGCCTGGGATACCAGCTTTTTGTAAGAGAAGTGGGGTTGACCGGATGAGTACGAATACGTTTTAAATCAAGAGTTGGTTAAAGATCAATGTTTTGAAAAGCATTTTCAATATTTTGAATAGCAGAACTAGTTTCCGTGTCCTGAGAAGAATCTGGATCAGAAGTGTTTCCTTCTTCGACAAAAACATCATTGTTTTGCAAAACACTAACAACTTTCTCTTTTTTGAGCTCAGTGAGTATATGATCAATTTTTTGTAAAGTAGTCATGGATTTCAATGCATTAGAGCTTGAAGAAACATCAGTAAAATTTACTAAAGGTTTTTCTTTTTGGGAAGATTTTGGTTGAGACAATTTGTCGATTTTGGTTTCAATTTTCTCTAACTGTTTTCCAATAGTATGAAGACTTTAGTTTGTAAAATTGTTTTGTTCAATGATAGGTTTAAAACCAGAATCCTTTTATGGAATTTTGAAAGGAGTTGCGGGAATGTTGGTATTAAACCTATCATTGAACAAAACAATTTTACAAACCAAAGTCTTCATACTATTGGAAAACAGTTAGACAAAATTGAAACCAAAATCGACAAATTGTCTCAACCAAAATCTTCCCAAAAAGAAAAACCTTTAGTAAATTTTACTGATGTTTCTTCAAGCTCTAATGCTTTGAAATCCATGACTACTTTACAAAAAATTGATCATATGCTCACTGAGCTCAAAAAAGAGAAAGTTGTTAGTGTTTTGCAAAACAATGATGTTTCTGTCGAAGAAGGAAACACTTCTGATCCAGATTCTTCTCAGGACACGGAAACTAGTTCTGCTATTCAAAATATTGAAAATGCTTTTCAAAACATTGATCTTTAACCAACTCTTGATTTAAAACGTATTCGTACTCATCCGGTCAACCCCACTTCTCTTACAAAAAACTGGTATCCTAGGCCAACTCCTCCTGACCTTCAATTTGAAGAACGAAATATTCAAAATCAATTTTCAGTCTCTGCTGACAAACTCTATGAATGGAATATAGATGGATTGTCAGAACAAGAACTTTTGAACAAACTTCAACACATGTCCATGGTTGCTAATAGCTACATTTCAAATCACAATTTTACACAAACACAAATCGTTGATCTTCTCGTCACTGGTTTCACTGGAATGCTTCATTCTTGGTGGGAGAAGCACTTAACTTCTCAGTCGAGAGATGAAATACGCTTTGCGGTAAAAAAAGATGAGGATAGAGAAACCCTGCTGTCAAAACGGCTGCGGTCAAAACCAGTCTTGAAATTATTGTTTAATGCTTGACGAAGGTCATCCGGAACAAGAGAAATATTTGGGCCATGAGTAGCCCACCAATCTGGAAACCATGCTGGAAAACGAAGTCTGAAACTTTTATCAAAGGTCACGAACCAAGAATGACTAAAATCTTCCGTCTGATGAAGAAAAATATTAGTCCAAGCTTGAATGTAATCATAATAATCATAATTGTTGTTTGGTATGAGAACATGCTGGGTGTGAAGGGGTTTGGTATGATAAAGGGGAATGCCCCAATCTTGCTCAGCTAGGAATTTTCCAATATGAAGTGAATGGTATAGAATTTTGTTTTGATGAGTGGTGCTGTAGATTGGCTTAATAGCAATGCTTTCGGTCTCAGAGAGAATGGCCTAGTAATATTTGAGGCTTTTATATGGGGCTGCTGGGAGATAATGATGATTCGGGGGCAAAAGCAGTCTATCAATGCGTTCTGGAGGTTGATTAAAAAGTTAGAGCAGTAATGTCGCTTATAATAATTAAAAATAAATAAATTTTCGTTGTTGGTGCATTGGAGAAACCATAAACTGTAAATTTAGATCCAAATCTCCTATAAATGGAGATGGCCTAATGAAACTACCGATTCCGAAGCAGTCTCTGTGCCATCCTCCTTGGAAGATTACCGTACTATTAGACACCTGCAACACTAGCCTCAGCTCAAGGCAGATTACAAGTTCAAATTTTCATGGCTTTCTACATGAAGCTTCAAGAGCATTCAAATTAATGACGTCGCATAAAAACAAGTACAAATAAAAAGCTTTGAATACAGAGCTGCCAACTAATACCATGCATCCATATTCGTAGCACAGTACGTACGTGTCTTTGTTCCGCACTCCCACATTTTCTTATATAAACCCACCGAAAGCCTACTTCCCATACCACACAATCAATCAAACTATCACAAATCAACGCAGAAGCATTCATCAAGCTCTTTAGTTTCCTTGAATTCCATTATCAATGGCGAACTCTGTGGCATTCAAGCTTGCCTTCGTTGCCCTCGTGTGCATGGTGGTGGGTGCACCACTCGCCCAAGCTACCATATCATCATGCGGCCAGGTGTCAAACTACGCGGCACCCTGCATTCCTTACCTGAAGACTGGTGGGAAAGTTCCACCAGCATGTTGCCAAGGGATCAGGAAACTGAACGGCGCCGCTCAGACCGCACCTGATCGCCGAACCGCTTGCACCTGCTTGGTCAACACTGCTACAAAAGTCCAAGGAATAAAACCTAACCTCATCTCTGGACTCCCTGGGGCCTGTGGCATCCGCCTTCCTTACCCAATTGGACCGAACACTAAATGCAACAGGTAAGTTTTTTCGCTATAGAAATTTTTTTAGTTTTATTATGCATCAATATAAGTTTGTATTATGTGACGGAGATTTTATGCCTCTAACCTTAATTACTCGTTCGTTGCAATTTATTGTGATGCAGTATTCAGTGAAGCTGATGGAGTAGGAGCCCGTATTAAGTTGAATATTAAAATAAAGTGGGTGCTGAAGAATTATCTATCAGCTCTCTTGTAGTACATGGTCGTTGTTTGTGAAATTCTCTTAACAAGATCTGTATTACCTTTATCTTCATGAATAAAAATGCAATGAGAAGTAATATATGTTCTAGTTTTTTATCCGCAAACTTTTTTCTTTCTTTTACAGTCCTTTGCTTCTATTTGTTATTTGATTGTTTTTAAAGTTCTGTTATTTGATTCTCTTTTAATTTGAAACTGCACCATTTGTGTTTGTTTTTGTCATTTGATTTGATTTTAATTATTTGATTAAAATACTAAATAAATCAAAAGATAAATAGAATAAAATTTCAAGGGAAAAAAATGGGTTGAATTCACTTCCCTAAAAATATCAAAATTTTTAGGTATTTTTCTGTGAAAGAATGAGAATAAAAATATTATTACCAGCATGTACAATGAATTTACATAATGATGTAAGGAAAACAAGTTGGTATCAAACTCGTCACTCATAAGATTCAAACCTAAAATATTTCAATTAAGAATTTAAACCTAAAACATCTCATTTAGAAATGAAGACGAATATTAGTAATCGTAATACCAAAGTGGGATCATCATGATTCCTTTAAGAATACATAATTTATAAAAGAAAAAAAATGAAACTCGTTTCAACTCAAATAATTAATGTACTATATATCCCATCAGTTCTTCAATCATCATGATTCCTTTAAGACTCAAATTCACAACCAAACTTGAGGCAATAGTGCAACAGTACTATAATAACATCATTACGCGAAGGTCTCATTTATGCATGCATGGATGGATGTACATCTATGTAGCCATTACTTGGACGAAATTCGATTCCTTTTTTTTTTTTTTTTTTATTTGTCTTGACTACAAAAGAAAAGCTTTTGACAAAGAATTCTGACAAAAATAGATAAAGTTGAGCGTTTCTGGAAAATCTTTCCTCTCTATAAATAGTGTCCAGTTTAACAAATACTAGAAACATGTTCCAGTCCAAGTTCTAGATCTGACATGGTTTTTACGGTGTGTATAATTTGCTTTGTTTTGTTTCTTTTAGGTTTGCTGGCCCTTTCTGCCGCTTGGTTTTTATGAAGTCATATATATATTAAGAACCAACCGGAAAATATCTTTCAAAACCGAAGAATAATTCTTGGATAAGTAACTCATTCTTGGTCAGTCCTTAATTAACATCAAAAACGAAATAAGATCAGATGAAAGTATTCGAATTATACAATATATAGTAAATAATATAGCATGCACCAACAACAACAGCCACCTGTCCAGGTCTGTTTTAGAAAACATGAGTTTTCCCCAGTAACTAAGCGACCACCTAGCTAGGTGTCCATAAGGTCTCATTGACTTGCAGCGTTGGATTTCAGCTACCTTGTACAAAAGAAAGCAAACAAAAGACTAGATATTTTTTATTATGCGAGATATTCTACACTAAGCTACATGAAAAAAATAATAATTAAATTGAATTTAGAACACGGTGTATTTGAAATGAATATCTTAAACACTAAGACTATCCACCACTTACAAACAACTATAAATAGACTGTAAGACAAAGACCACTCAAGACCTGTACTCCCAAATTTTCTTGCACTCCTTTTGAATTTGCCACTTGAGATCATGAGTAGTCTTGACCTTAATTTGTAGAGGATGAAAATTTCTTAGACAATTGACGGACTAATTACTCCCAGCAAAGTCCTGTAGAAGTAGGCCCGATAAATCCATAGGCAAACAATCGTGAAAATGCACTGATGATATATGGTCCGGCATTGATGAGACGGTTTGAACATATACATGAGGGCTTTTGTATTTGGTCTTTGTAATAAAAAAAATCTCTCTCACTCGATTATTACGGTTGATTTCTTGTTTGTTCAAAACTAGGTCTTTACAAATACTAGTGACTCAACAAAAGAAAATCAAGTCCGGCAAAATACTATAGTGGCGCAACGGTAACATTTTCAAATTTTTTTACCGTCGGATTTCCAATTGTCCTGATTATTTGGCCGTTAGAAATCCAACGTTAAAAGCACCATGTGTCCTTGCCATTGCAAAAGCACTGAGTGTTCTGCTGCAGCAGACCCACCGCTGTAGTTCTGTTGGCCAATTGCCTTTTGCCGCACGTGTGTTACACGTGCTTGACAGAAAAAATAATAAATAGTGGCTGATGTCAGCCTTTTGCTGGTTACATGCATGAGCTTGAGAAGCATGGGCTTTTGGCGGGGCAAGTGTTGGCCCATCACTTGCCCTGGTTTAATGGATTGCTTGAGGTGTTTTTTGGGCTATAGGGCAACAT